>NC_067159.1:27151867-27451867 GCF_903995435.1 Acomys russatus | reverse complement strand
ACATCATAAATAATGCCATAAAACTTTAGAAATCTACCATCTGCCTCTATCACTGTTACTTTAAGATAGATTTTTAGGCACCTATAAATAGCCTAAAATCTGAGCAAAAAAATATAAATAAAAATGGACTCTGAAAATCCTATAAGGATTATTTATTTATACATCACAGGTAAGAGGATATTTTCATTTCATTTGCTTATTACGATGATGATGTTAGGAGGTCGTTACAGAACACTAGTTTTTAGCAGTTTTTCCATAATTTCTGTAGAAGCTGCTTTGATTCATGAAGGAAGCACAAGACTTCATCCTGGGGAAATGGGAAAGCAGCCTCTGGCACAAAGCAGAGATGTCTGATGAGCTGTGAGAAGCCAAGGCTGGTTGCTGCACTAAAACTTCCCTTAGCTGCATGTGTAAACGCGCAGCCAGCCACTATGGCTGCAGTGACTGTCATATGGGGCATTGTGTGCACATGCTTTACTGCTTAAGAACAAATTAGTGCTGCTGGATGGTCAATTGACTGCACTTTAAGAAAAACAGTTTTGCAAGCACAGCTTAGCTGTGCATATCTGGCTTGCTAAAAGCATCTTTTGTGCAGACAGAGCACTTTAGCCTTAGCATTTCTGGACAAATTGCTTATTTAAGAGGGGGAAAAAACTGTTCAGAAAGCGTAGGGTGAGGACAAATTAAGGCTGTGGCTTGAGGTCTAAAGAAGGTAAGTCAAGGGATAAATATGCAGGACAAGATAATAGCAAATAATCTGACTTACAATGTGCCGCTGCTACTTGTTATGTGTCAGTGGCTGCTGCTCTGCTCACTGCTCCCTTTAATTACTCGTTTTGATCATTATCTTCTTAGCACCTACTAATAATACCTTGACTTATTATGACCCACAGGATCACCTAGAATACGTATGACTATGCCACATAGGTGCACAAGATTGACAGAAGTCCCTCTGTACCTTGAAATATATTACAGCACAGAGATACGAGCCAACTCAAAAAAATCTTCCCATGGCAGACTACAGGCAAGTTCATCTTAGTCAATGGATTATTTCGAGAGTGAGGTATGGAGTGCTGACATCTTTAAGCCTCTTGGAGCCAGCCTTCCAGAAGTCAGGAGGTCTGGGTAGCTGTGTTTCTGTGGTTAAGCATGCCTCTGGGCCATCTTTATCTTGTCCTGAACACTCAAGTCTCTCAACTCCATTATAACAAAACAAACAAACAAACAAAAGAAGTTTAAATGTTTCCTTCTCCCAGGTGTAGGAATATAAAAGCAAGTTCACAGGCTTCATTATAGGCTAGTAATTCATTAGGAATTGGGAAGGTTTCTCGTAGGCTGATGGCCAGATACACAGTATGTTTCAGAATCTACTATTAATGGAAGAGATTAGGAATGTCCTTATAGTTCTTATGGTTCAAAGATTGCACATGCTTGTCATCCCAGTACTGGAAATCTGAGGCAGGACTGTGAGTTCCCAACCACCCTGATATACAAAGTGTAATGGAAGCCTACAACACAGTGAGTCTCTGTTTCAAAAAAAAAATTTTTTTTAAAGGTTTTAATGTTCAATATGTCCATCTTCATAATAGGAAATTAGATGACTATAATTGAGCTTTTATTGATAATCTTTTTTTTTTTTTTTTTCATTTTTGTTTTTGCTTTTGCTTTTCGAGACAAGGTTTCTCTGTGTAGCCTTTACTGTCCTGGACTCACTTTTTTGACCAGGCTAACTTCAAACTCACAGCAATTCACCTGCCTCTGCCTCCCAAGTGCTGGGATTAAAGGCGTGCGCCACTTTGCCCGGCTGGTTATTGATAATCTTTGGCTGAGTATAAAAGTGGTGCTGTAGTAACGGATGGCGGATTTGTTGCCCCCAAACCCCACCTGGGGTACAGGGTCTCATAAGGCTGCCCTTGAACTCATCATCAACTGGACTTACTCTCAGTCTTGTGAGTCCTGAGGTTTCTGATGTGAACCATGGCACCTTGTTCAATTAATTGTTTTCTATAATCATTCCTCCTGTGTTATAAAGCTCCTAGTGTCCAACGTGTACAAAGAAGAGAAAGGGAAAATAACAAAAATAAATACCTCATTTTTATCTATGAAACTGAGCAGTGATATTTTCTGTGTTAGGTTAGAATATTTTGAAAGTAAGCACACGAAAAGTTCCCATGCTTTTCCAGCTTGTATGGCAAATACAATGTAACTGAGCAGCATGTCGTCATGAATATCAATAGCCAGAAAACATTACACGGTCTCACAATTTGAAAATTAGGGACACCTTTTATAGAGCACATTGTTAATTAAAACACACTTTAAATATCTGAGTACTTAGATATGAGTGCTACCACAGACTTTAAAAATAAACTGTAAAGTAAGTATATCTTTCATAGGGGGGAAAAATAAACTGTGTAGCCCAGAGAGACATGAAGCTCACTTGAGGCAGCTTGCGCCATGTTCACAACAGGATTGCTCAAGATAAGCATCAAGTCTTAGCAGTCAGATTCTACTTTTGTCCCTGTGGCTCTGACAGCATGCCTCTTTTCAGAATGATTCCATTGTGTTTAAAAATATGTCCATTAGCTGGTTAAATTATTGATTAGGCTTTTAGACGTGAAAGTGGATGGAATTCAGGGGAAGAGCCCCGATGCTTCATCTCATGGGCTTTGGCACTGAACTCAGAATTGTTGTAAAAAGGGTAATTTAGATTTTTTTCTTTTATTCTAAATGTAGGCTGTAACCACACAGAGAGAGTAAGCATGATGTTATGCTTAACACTGCCAATTTGCATGCAATGCTACCTCATTTAAGCACAGATAACACAGTTGCTGGTCATAATTTCAGGTACTCATATCTCTTTAGTTTGGTGATATTAATGTCTTGGTAGAAGCACGCATCTATAAAAATATCCAAAGTAAGGAAAGCTTGCCAAACCCTAGGTAATTATATTCTTCTGCCATGATCTTGAGGACCACTACTTACAATAAATAGTGTGTATATGTCCAGATGAAACAAACATTGTGAGCCGGGCGTGGTGGCGCACGCCTTTAATCCCAGCACTTGGGAGGCAGAGGCAGGCGGATCGCTGTGAGTTCGAGGCCAGCCTGGTCTACAAAGTGAGTCCAGGATGGCCAAGGCTACACAGAGAAACCCTGTCTCGAAAAACCAAAAAAAAAAAAAAAAAAAAAAAAAAGAAAAAGAAAAAGAAAGAAAGAAACAAACATTGTAATAGTTGGCTACTGTTTTATCTTTCTTTACTGGCGGAGAGGGCAGGGAAGAAATGTTGATTTACTAATAAAACTCCACAGTGTGATTATGTTCATTTTCCTTTTGTTTGTTCAGTTGTTTGAACTAGAAACTACACCTCTCTAGAGAAAAGGACACAAGAACAAAGAGGTGTGATGGCCTGCCCGAATCAGAGGGAAACGCCAGGAAATCCAATATCAAATGCATAATCAAGTCCATTACACACTTATCCTGTGAGGTGGGTAGATATCATGTCAGATATTCAAACTACAGCAAAATAAACTTAAAGACAAAAGAGTCCATGAGTTCAGAATCTGTTTTCGCTCATATACTCTGTCTCTACCAGAATGTTGCCAACACGTTTGTTGCAATTCGTTTTATTTTTATAATCTCTGTTATCATCTCAATTGTCTGGGTGATTTATCTGTAACAACTAACAATAAATCAATTGGGAATGTTTCTCTCAATTCATTCATGTGAAATCTCACTTACATATCTTTAGGAATGAGGGCCATTAAAGATGCAAAATCTGCATCTAAATGCACGCAAACCTCTCATCTCAGTACTGACTCTAGTATTTCCAGACAATAAATACAGAAGTTGAAAATAATTATTCCATATAATAATATTTTACGTCATCAGCACCTCCAACAGGCATTGAGGAAATGGAAAGTAACTCTTGTCCTCTGGCCTCAATCAGACATTTTGAGGATTTTGAAAGACTTTTCAAGGTATATTAGCTAAAAGTGACTCTTACAGGGAGAAAGGCGACAAAGAGAAAGAGGATAGAAAGAGAAGGGACAAAGAGGGAGAGAGTAAAGCAAAAGAAAATTTTAGAATCAAATGTATTTGCCTGTAGATCAAGGTGGGTGGGTGGGTAAAAGAGGCTTCTGAATGTGGCCTTGTGCGTGCCTGTATCTCCACTCAGAATTAACTTTATTTATTGATCTTCCTCAGGCTGCTTTCCTTACCAGAGGGGCTTCTGTGCGGCATGTGACTTTCATTGTGGTTTCATATAAGATGTGCAATACCACAGCATTCATATTTAATCACCACTCCTAGCTAGCGTTTTAACTTTCCATACCCCTAACTCCTCAAAGGACATCTTTTCTTGGATGGGTAAAAACTAAACACTTTGAATTTGGAACATACTTAGTGAAGAAAATAATGTGTCGATATTATTTTTATTTATACTCACTGTGGAAATCTGAAAGTATCCAAAAATGACCTTGAGCCAATGTAATAACTTATTCACATTGTTTTGCTTTGCAACAATGGGAGGTTAAAGACTTGAATCTTTGAATCTAGAATCAGAATGCCAGGCTCAGCAGAGTGGTACTCTGAACCACATGTTTCTACACTAGCTAAATGAAAACAATATCTTAGTTTTCATGTGTGTTCTAATACTTAAATGAATTGTGGTATATCAAAATAGCTTATAAAGTGTAAAACATGGCATGTTCAGTTAAAGTAAATTTAGAATATAATAATGCCCTGTGTTTGTGGATTTCTTTTAGAGGTTTTAATTACCTGTAGTCAACCACACTGTAAAAAAATATTAAAGGCCGGGCGTGGTGGCGCACGCCTTTAATCCCAGCACTCGGGAGGCAGAGGCAGGCGGATCGCTGTGAGTTCGAGGCCAGCCTAGTCTACAAAGTGAGTCCAGGATGGCCAAGGCTACACAGAAAAATCCTGGTCTCGAAAAACCAAAAAAAAAAAAAAAAAAGAAAAGAAAAAAAAGAAAGAAAGAAAAAGAAAATATTAAGTAGAAAGTTCCAGAAATAAAATATTCTTGAATTTTAAATAATATTTAGTAAAAGTATATTGTTGATTGTTCTTTTATTATTAAATCTCTTAATATACCCAATTTGCATATAAATTTCATCATAGAAAAATATGTACAGGAAGCAATATGATGTACATGGTGATCCTGGGCTTTTGGAATACACCTATTGACTGTAGTTATTGTACCAAACACATATGAAATTATTTGAATTATACTTCATAGATAATTGTGTTTCATAATCAAAGTCCATGTTTCTTTGTCTATCTGAAATTATATGTGTATATCATGACTTCTGAGAATGAATATGACTTCTGGTCAATACAGAAAATATTGAATATCTGTGTCCTAGTGTGACTATGTCTAAGCTTGATCACTAGCAAATGATGCTATTATACAGTTTCTGTGGTGTTTGTGAATAAATTAAAGTTTTATCTACCAGACTCACCAGTGATGGGTGTAGTTTAAAATCAATTTAGGATGGGATTGTTAGACAGAACCCTCATTTTCAAAAGTACTAATCATGGAGGTTAGAAGCAGATAGCACTAAGGTATAGTGTGATGGGCAGGCTTCTTGCTTTCTCTTGGGAGCACTGATGCTTGCCACAGCATTTATTTATTTGGTCATTCATAGTCTGTCCCTTGATCCTCACAGTATAAGGGAAGCTGCTGGCCACTGCTGTAGCCTCACTTCTTTCTAACATGAGCACATGATAGGTGTTCAACAGCAATGTGTCAAGTGGACCAATGTCTCCTTGGTAACACTAAACTTCCTCACGAGCAGCAAACATAGAATAACTTAATTGCTTTCCAATTATTCTCCCAGCTCTAAGGACATGAGGGCAAAAACAAAACATTCTATCCCACAACCCTGAAAACAGCTGGTATTTAATAGGATGGGATGAAATGCTAAATTACATTTTTATTTGTGTTTTCCATTTCTGTGATGAGACTAAATGCAGCAGAGGTTCCATTCTGCATTTGATTATTTACCAGCGTTCCCAGTTTTTCAGTCATAATATTTGGTTAGTGAATTATTAACAAATCAGAACTGTTTTGATTCAGGACCCGACGAGCGTGTAAACACTGATCTTCCTGAATAGCAAAGCAGGGCTGCCGCCTCATCAGAGCAGTAAACAGGGCAGCTGTTCTAACAGAGAACAGAAGGCTCCTGATGGACTGCAGTGCACAGGACCTCTACTTCTCATTTGTCTTCTAAGTTAATAGAGGCTTAAGTCACTAAAGGGAAACATGTTTGCGACTGAATCACCATTGCATACGCTTGTGTTTTGTTTATCTGTATTAGCCAAATCAGGACTGGGAAGTTAGGTGTTATGCTTTTGATCAATGATTTACACAATGGAGAAGTACCTCTGTTGCTTCCCATCTGAGCTACTGACACTACCTGGTTTTTTTTTTTTTTCCCCTTAAAAGATCAAGCTTCTTTTCAACAGTGTTACAGTGATGCCACATAAAAGTCACCAAAGGACAAATGCACTAGCCTAGGAATGATGCTGGATAGTGAAGTCACTGGGTAGAGAAAATACGCCCATTTGGCATCACTGTATACTTCTGAAATGGCATCAGGAAGATTTAAACTTGATTTGATCAATTAAAAACTCATCTTAAAGTGTATTGAATAACCAATGAATTCACAAATGTATATTAAATGCCTGTTATACATCTGTCAGTATATTAGAATTAGAGATATAATAGTGAGTAAATTCTGTGTGCTATTTGTCTAGAGGAATTAAAGTTATGGAGGGGATACAAAGTAAGATAGTGATCACCCTTGGATGTGCAGGACCTGAGTTGTCAGGACCTGGAGTGTGCAGGACCTCAGGCAGCCCGGCAAACGGCTTTTTGAGTAGAGAAATGTGTAACGTGGAAATGTGGGAAATTTCAGGCAAGAGAATATGTCAAAGAAAGAATGAGTGGTATGGTGAAGAGATTAGGTGACAGGGTGAAGGCAAACACCAGAAGCAGCCAGAAAACAGTGTAGTCTGGAAATTAAAGAAGGTAAAATGTGACCCATGCAAAGGGAAGGTGCCATGAAAGAGTGAGATGCCATTCATGTTGTACCCTAAAATTCTTACGTAGTTTGTGATTTAATGCCAGCCACAACAAAGAACAGTTAAAGGACTAGAAGTAGGGAGAGAGCAGCACAAAAATATATTTTGCAAATGAAAGTCTCCTATTTCTTGTACAAAAGGAGGGAGGCAGTAGGTTTAGGATGTCGTTGCTAGCATATAGCTGAAAAGGAATAGTGATACCTGAACAGTGATAACGGGAATGAGAAAAAGTAAACAGATTCAGAAGATGGTAGATTTTGAATCTTTAGTGATATGAATTTGAGTTAATTCTCTTATCATTTGCATTTGATTATCATCTGGGATGAAAAGGAAAATCAGAGTTGATACTCAGATCATTGGCTTAGGAGAAATTCTGTACCCGCTGCAACATGAGAGATACTCCAAAGAGAGATACTCCACCTCTTGCTTTGACTCTCAGCTATTGAAACACAAACACCAAAGAACTAAAACAGGAGGGAACTTTCCTCCCAGGAAGAGAATCACACATTCTTGACAGTTTTTACTTGTACAAGTTCCTTGTCTTGTGTTTTATCTTTCACAGAAAAGGCAGAAAAATTAGGGATCTTTCAGATTTGGTCAAATTAAATGTATCAAAGTTCCTTGGTCAATTTGTCTCCTATTTTTTTTATTTTAAAAGAAGTGGCAGGTTTGGCACTCTAAGTGCTCATGGAACTGGGGACAGTGGAGGGCTGGGCAGAATAAAAACTAAGTACCTAGGAGCTAACAAGGGAAGCCTAAAAGCACCCTGTTGCCACTGAGAGACCAGGTGAGCCCCTACAAATTTATACAGACTTAAGTCTGGACAGTATTTTCCAGCAGTGCCCTAGTTCTAAGCCAATTGTAAGTCTATGGGAACAAGATGTGTAAAGTAGCTCCAGGAGCCCCAACAGTTAAGGCTCAATGCCCTGTCTCAATAAGCCAATTAAAAAGAGAAATAATGATGGAAAACAGAGAGAAGAGATCTGTTCAGGCCACATAGCAAAGAGGAACAAGTTTTCTAATTACTCCAAGCAGTCTAAATAGTAAAGTGAATTTTAAGTTAAAAAAATTAAAGCAAGGATCAAGAGATATGCATGATTAAGCAGCCCTGATAGAATGGGTGCATTGATAGTTGCCTTAACTCAGGGTCTTCAAAGTAGTCTGTAGAAGTTCTTAGTACTGTCAGTATCTTGAGGGACTCAGTCTGGTTCCTTAAAGATGGTCAGTTCTGCTTTGGGATTTAGCTTTACTCTTGTGGATAACTGTAATCTTGGAGGGTAGGGGTTGGGGTGGACTATCCTAGAAGATTTTGTTCTTGCTAGGATGTAAGGTGTCGGAAGTTTAGAGCAATAACTTATCGTGAATAGGTTAGACAGACACTCCTGGAATGGTTTGCATGCTGATCTACAGAGGTAAGCAGGTGACCCAAAGCAAAGGAGACAGGCTTAACGTGAGGGCAGTGCTGCCAGGCTTTAATTCTGCTTTTAGTTACATTCTAGAGTCAACTGATGAGGCAATGCTTTTACCAAAGGCAACCTCTAAGAGTCTGCTTTAGTAAACAACATTGCAAAAGACTGACAGTTACTTGGACACTGTTTAAGTCTATAGTATTCACATACCTTATAACTGCTCAAACGTCAAGACAACCTTCAGATACATGGCAATAATGAGAGTAGTAATATACAGTGCATTCTTCTCAGGAATAAAAAGAGACAAGATGGAAGCCATCTTATGCTGTGTCAATACACTTTCCTCTGCTGATTGGTGTGTTATGGTGGGAAAGGGGGGAAATGATTTGTGCAAAAGTATCAGGTAGTATAACATACTCATCATAATGATATAATAAAGACAAAGAGAAGCAAATAGAATATTCTTTAAAATGTTGGTTACTGAAATGTCTCCATAATCAATGACAAAAACTACATCAAATAGCCAGGGAAGAAACAGTAGTCACACCAGAAAAATCAGAGGTAAAACTTTTTTTTTTTTTTTTTTTTTTTTTGGTGCATAATATTTATTTATTTATTTTTTAGAGTTTTTTTATTAATTTATTCTTGTTACATCTCAATGGTTATCCCATCCCTTGAATCCTCCCATTCCTCCCTCTCTCCCATTTTTCCTTTACTCCTCTCCCCTATGACTGTGCTTGAGGAGGACTTCCTCCCCCATGGACAGAACATTCTCCACAGTTGAGTGGAGAGTAGGGTCTGACTTTCACACATACTCTGGTGCCTCATATTTGACCATGTCCCCTGGAGGGGGAGACCTGGTGGCACTCAGAGGAAGGATAGCAGGCTACCAAGAAAACATTTTTTTTTAAGTTGTGCAATTATGCAAATAACATTGGATTTTTTTTTCATAAGAAACAGTGTTTTTGAGAAAGAGAAAAATATTTAATGTGTGAAAAGAGAAGCACCAATCTAGAATTCTATGTTCAATAAAATTGTTTTTCAGAAGTAGAGTTCATCCTTTGCGGTGCAATGAAATCCCACACCATATTTTCCCATGTGTCAATCAGCATCTAGGCTTTGTCCAGGTATTTTGAAAGAAACAACAGTAAACTAGGATAGGCATGTGTCTCTATGATAAGAAATAGAAATCTTGGTTTATATACCCAACGGTAACATAGCTGTGGTGTCATGAGGCAAGTCTATTTCTAGGTCTCTGAGGAACTTCCATACTGATTTCCATAGTGCCTGCTCTGGTTTACACACCCAGCAGGGAATCGGTCTTCCTCTTTCCCCACAATTCCCACCAGCATTTGCTGTTACTTAGTTTCTTGATGATAATCATGCTGCCCATGATAAGAAGGATCTTAACATAGTTTTAATTTACATTTTCTGATGGCTAAGAATATTTTATAAGTAATTATTGGCTATTTGCTTTTCCTCCTTTCTAGACTTTTCTTTTCATTTAATTAGGCAGTTTACTTGGTCAAAGGGTTTCTTTTTCTTTTCAGTGTTTCACTTTTGCAGTTCTGCAAGTAGTAGTCTGGATATTAGCTTTCTGCCTGAGGTAGGTGCAGAGATTTCTTCCATTCTATAGGCTAATTGGTCACTCTGATTTTTCTTTGCTGAGTAGAAGCTCTTTACATATGTATAATCCCATTTGTCTTTTTTGTACACTGCTAGAGTACTTTTCAGAAATATCACCTATGCTTCTATCTGCAAGTGTTTTCCCTGTACTTTCCTCTGGCAATTTCAGTGGTTTAAGGCTTTATATCCCAGGTCTTTTATCTATTTTGGATTGATTTTGTGCCGAGTTAGAGATATGAGAATGATTTCATTCTTCTACACGTAGCTATAAAGTTTCCCCAGCACCATTAGCTGAAGAAAGTGTTTTTCTTCAGTGTGTGTTTTTGACATTTGTCAAAAGTGAGGTGGCTATAGCTGTGTGGGTTTATTTCTGGATCTCTATTCTATTCCATTGATCTGTGTGTCTGCTTTTGTGTTAGTGCCATCTTGTCTTTGTCATTATGGCTCTGTAGTGTAATTCAGTATTAACTATTTTGAAGCCTCTAACACTGTTCAATTGCTTATGATTTCTTTGGTTATTTGGAGTCCTGGTATTTCACTTGATTTTTAGGATTTTTTTTTTTTCTAGTTCTGTGAAGAATGTCATTGCAATTTTGATTTAAGTCACTGTATGGAACTGGGAGTTATTTTAAGTAAAGTGAACCAGACTCAACAAAACAAATACCATATGTTTTCACAGATAATAGGTGGGACATGAAAGTTGAAAGAGTTTTCCTGAGAGGGTTGGGAGAGCAGGGGCAGTAGGGGAAGAGGTTGATGGAGGGAGAGGGAAGGAGGAACAACGAAGTGGAAGTTTTTGTGAAAATATGAAAATGCCATAGTGAAGCCCACCACTCTGTGTGCTAATGTTTAAAAGAACAATAAGACAGAAAGATAATAATGGAGAAAAGTGAGGCATGTTTCTGTTCTAGAGTACTTGAGTACTTGCCAAGCATGTGAAAGACCTCCAGTCTCTCTCCCTACAAAAGAAATAGAGAGACTCTCTACAAAAGAGAGAGAGAGAGAGAGAGAGAGAGAGAGAGAGAGAGAGAGAGAGAGAGAGAGAGAGAGAGAGAGAGAGAGAGAGAGAGAGAGAGAGAGATACAGAGACAGAGAGACAGAGACAACGAGACAGAGAGAGGGCATAAGAGAAGTAAAGATCTATCACATCCTTCTCCAGGGGCTAGTCAGATGAGTCATCCTTACATCCTTTATATATGCCTTCTCCTCAGCCCATCAGATCTAGCCTGAAACTCATGTCCTGGACTGCTCTAGCCATCCCAGTCTACTCAACAACCAATCTCTAGATTTCTGCCAGGGCACATTCTACTCCCAACCCACAGGCCTTTCCTTTGCCACATGCAGCTTATGTACCCTATCCGACCTACCACCATACTCCAGGTTTGAGAGAGAAGGAGCATCTAGTTCAACAACCTTTATTCCACCCATGTCATTTCCAACTTTAGGCCCAAGCTACTCTCATATCTTCTCTTTTGTGCAAACCTATTTTGTCCATTTCACACTTATACATAACAAAAGAAATGCATGTGCCCAGATCTCATTGGAAATATACAAACGATATGAAAGATCATGCTACCGTCTTCTTTCCAAAACCCACCAGCGCTGTAACAATATTTACAAATAAGAATTACCTAGATGAGCACCAGAACACAACAGTTAAAAGAAAAACTGTAGCCTTCTTCGAAGAAGAAGGGAGTTTAAAGAAGACACAATGAAAGAGTGCAATAAAGTTACGGAGAAAGAGATAAAGGAGAATAAAGACCTGATTGATATCCAAAAACAAAAACAAAAATGTAAGGCTGATTAAAAGGACAAATCCAGGATTTGAGAACAGAATTAAGTCAGGAGATAAAATCATTGAGGAGAACTCACTGAAGTGAAATTGGAATTGTAAACCCCAGTAACTCAACCAGAAAACTCAAAAGAAAGTCTTGCAAGTAGTATAAATCAAGCAGAAGGTATAATGTCAGGACTTCAAAATAAAGGAGAGGAGGGATCTAAACTCTAAACCAAATAAAGCAAACACACACACACACACACACACACACACACACACACACACACACACACAGCCCACAGTTAAGGAGAATACAAGAAGTGCTCAATAACACTGAAAAAAAAACAAAACAACAACAAAAAAAAACAAAACAAACCTTCAAAATATAAGCATAAATGAAGGAGAACTATCCCAAGTCAATGCCATCTACCAGATTTTCAACATGATTGTAGAAGTTGGCTCAGAAACCTTTATAAATATGTTCAACATTCTTAGGCACTAGGGAGATGCAAAAAAAAAAAAAAAATAGTTTAGATTTTATCACACCCAAGTATAAAGGGCTAAGATTAAAAAAAAAAAACAAATAAAACTAAACAAAAACAAACAAACAAAAAACACAAAGGAATATGGACGTGGGGAAAGGGAAGCATTGATTCACTGCTGTGGGAATACAGCATGTCCAGCCACTATAGAAATCAGTGTCGAGGTTTCTCAAAATGCTAAAAGTAGATTTATCCCATGATCAAGCTCTACCATACACTTAAGGGTCTCGATATCCTAATATAGAGATATCTGTTTATCTATGTTAATTCATTTAATAGAATTAGGGGGAAAATCATTCATGGTAAGGTAATTCAGACCAAAAAATACAAACATCACAGGTTCAGCTACATTGTCTCATTAGAATATCCATAGAGATCAGTAACTGCTAAGAGACTATAGAGAGTGACTTTCTAAGGAAGGGAGATAAGTGTTCTTATATAAAGGATTAACAGGAAGTGATGGCACAGGAAGAGGAAAAATGAAGTGAAGAAGAGAAGCAAGGATATAGGAAGGTGTAAGAGGAAGAATAAATAACACTAACAAATTCTTTTAAAAATCACATGAAAATTAGAAGCATAGATATTTATACATATAAATTTACAAAGTTATAATGTGGTTATCAAATAATAGGGCAACAATAACCCTACTAAAAATCACAGGATAACAATGAAGAACTCTGTTGCCAGAAATGAGTTAACTCTTTTACAGTTGCTTCCCAGTGAGTTTCTATAGAAGATCAAATCTCACAGGCTATTTCTAATACTTTTTGTTACACTCCAGAACTTAGTGGTAAGACACTGTTCTTGAAGACACTTGACTGGCCGTATATGGATGCTCTACTCACTGGGATGCTTCCTCCTCACTGACTAGCTTCTGTAGTTAGTGCTCAGGGGTGCTATCCAAACTACCAGAGGAGATAAGTAACAATCAAACTTACCCAACTATGAACCTTGAGAGCTACAGTGACTCTTGCCAAGACATGAACACAGGCCTGATAAGGGCATGGACTTCAGGGGAGTATCCAACTATGTTCTGATTGGATATGAGGAGAAACCCATATCTGGCACCATTGTTGGCCTAATGACCAGAGCTTACATGGGCTATAGGCCCCAAGGGAGTAACTGATACTATTATTTTGCTAAATGGGCATAGTACTAAACTAACTCCTAATGACTTATCACTACACACATAAATTAATGTGTTCATTAGCTCTCATCAGAGAAATTTCTAATTGCAATAGATATGATTAATATAGAGACCTACAACTAACTTAGGTTTAGAGAACAAAAGACTACAGACTCCTCAACCCTCACCTGGACTTTTATATCACATCTCCTTCTCCCAAGATCAAGGAACATTGAGGAAGAGGGGGTGGAAAGGGTATAAAAGCCTGAGGCAGTGACTGACAACAAGGAAAATGTCTTCCGGACACAGCATGGCAGCTGGACACATGAACTCACAAACATTGTGATGGCATGCACCATAACAGGAAAAGCCACAAACAGACTAAATACCAGCTGGAGAGAGAAATTGGGCACAAAAATCCCACTGCTGGCCAAGAAGCTATTGGCAAGTGTTAGATTCTGAGGGACAGGGGAGGGGGAAGGGGGGAAAGAGAGAGAGAGAGAGAGAGAGAGAGAGAGAGAGAGAGAGAGAGAGAGAGAGAGAGAGAGAGAGAGAATGAAGTTGCACTGTACATATTTTTTTGAAGATTAAAGTTAAGTAGGAAGAGAAGAGAGAGTTAATCTAGGAAGAGTTATGATGGGGGAATATAATCAAAACTTGTATGAAAATCTTGAAATAAAATATATATATATATATATACAAAACAAAAAACAACTTTTTGAAGTAGTAATGGAAACAATGAAATTCACAGTTACCAGTGTCTAATTTGTAATGTCACAGTAAAATGAAAAACATCTTGTAAACACAAAAAGGTTGTAAAGTTTTATAGTATCTATTACAGAGGAGTCTTACACAGGTACAGAAACAGTGTTGCTCTTTGTGACTCTGTGGAAAATACTACCAAACTGTGGTGGTAGGCCTTTCTTTCAGAGGAATATAACAGCAAATACTTCACTGTGAACTACTTATCCGTCATCACAGTATAGCAACAATGGGCATTGACATAACAACAGGAAAGGAGTGCACAGTCAGTATCCCTGGTAAGCTGGCACGTTGTTCCCAGAGAAGCAGAATCAGAATTCAAAAAACGGCATTTTTGTCGACTCTTTGTCTCAATTAACTTTGGTGGGGTTCTTTTTGTTTGTTTTGGTTTTGGTTTTGCTTTTCGGGTCTCTTTTTTGTGTGTGTCTTGTGTGTGTGTGTGTGTGCGTGTGTGTGTGTGTGTGTGTGTGTATGATTTCTGTGTTTTTGTGGATTTTATTTGTGTATATGTGTATTTCTTGTGCTTTCTCTTTCATATTTGTTTTTTTTTTTTTTATTAATTTATTCTTGTTACATCTCAATGTTTATCCCATCCCTTGTATCCTCCCATATTTGTTTTTAATCCTCATTTGTGTGCTTTACTGTTTGCCTGTTTGGTTTCTAATGAGAAGGAAAGGAGGCATGGAGTTGGGTCGGTAAGGAAACTATAAGGAAAATATATTATATGAGAAATTATTTTAAAGAATCATTCACATTAAAAAAAAAAAAAACAAGAATGTCTAAGTCTCTGTCTGATCCTTTGAAACCTGTAGTAAATTCTTTGTTGTGTATGTTTACTGTGAAAATTTTTATGCTTCAAATATGAAACATGAAGTCCGGAGGTATTAAAACATATTGAGAGGGATGAGTGCCTGAATGTCCATATGTTTGGAGGCCAGAGGAGGCCCTTAGACAACAGTCCTCTGCAGCCATTCATCTTGGGCTTTTGTTGTTGTTTTTGTTTTTGAGACAGAGTCACTGAACATGGGACTTGCCAAGTAGGCTATACTGGTTGGCATGGGAGCCTCACACTCTGTCCCCATCACTGTGATAGAAAACATGAGCCACCACGTCTGGCCTCTTTCCTGTTTTGGGCAGAACCCTAGGTTGTCGTGTAGACACGACACATATTACTCACTGAACTTCCCATCTCCAAACATGCTTTTAATGTAAAGAGTGAAGTCAGGAGCTTCAGAAAACAACAAACATGCAAATGTTGATCAAAACATGCAAGACAGGACTGTATTAAAGATCATGGAGGAGACGATCACACTAATAAACAGTATCAGGACTGTTTACAAAAATACTTACCTTTACATGCAGCCATTATGTTCACTGCAGAGCTTTAGACTAGCAAGATAAATTAGCTTTTAACTGACACTATCCACAAAAAATAAGCAGGCATCCATGCATGGATACATTTAATAATTACTCCATGAAATGAAAGAAAAACTATCTAGGTCATTAATTTTGTATTTAAAAATCCTTTTTAAGCCTTCTGCTTCCCTGAGCCCATTCCTCTCATTTGTTAAGGTAGCAAATTTGTGTCCCTCTCATACAAGTTAACATTTCCATCTTTGAACAAGCAGTGAACAGGAGAAAGCAGCATTCTTCAGCCCATGAGTTTTCCACTTGGCTGCCACTGGGTAACCCTCGAGTTGATCATTACTGGTTTTATGATGGCAAAGCAGGGCATGGATTCTTCTTATCTAATTGTTGGCCTGATTGCTAGCTGACTTCTTATTTGAGGGTATGCCCTGTTGTCCATTTCTTCTATTATTCACCTGAGAAAGTTAGTAGACTTGCTCATACCAGAAAGTGATTAAATTTTACTAATGATGAAGAGTTCCAGGTAGAAATCATGCATCTGGAAAGTTCCATTCCATCCTGCTCAGTCAGTATGACTCAAGCCTCACAAGCTGCTTACCTAAACACCAGTGAAGAGGGCAGCAGGAGGTTAGGGTGTTAAAACACTACTGCTTGCAATAGCTTCAGTGTGTTGGTACTTACTTAACTGATGAATTGATGAAGATGCTAACACTTAGCATCTTCTTGTCTCAATTTTCAATAAGCTTCAAGCAATTTATTTTATTGAAGTCCACTCTCTATAGATACAATGTTATTACTTTGTAGTTTCTTCTAGTTAATCCACAATTACTACAAACACCCACTTTAGTTTTTTAATTTTGTTGGTTTTGTTACTGCTTCCCCATCACCTAGTAACCTTTTACTCTGGCCCTTGTGCTGCCAGTAATGAACAGTTCCTCTGTAGTGAACATAGACCTTCATGGTAGAATCTAGCTCTGACACTCAACACTCATTTTGATGGATGGGGGCAGGTGTTGCCCCATATTTCTAATACCATGATAGATAAGACTCACGAACATATCTCTACATAAGTTTTATCTTCCACATTTTATTTATTCTTGGTTCCTTTTGTCTTTTATAATAATTTCTACCTGTTCATATTCTACCATACAATTAAGCTCAGTGATGAGTTCATAGCACCTGTATTTACACATGCTAAGTAACAGCCTTCTTTCTAGACAACTCTCATGATAGTATAAAATATGCCCATCTCCATTTTCAAAGAAAAATTCAGAGAGTTTATATATTCAAAAATATGCGTTTGATCAAAAGTAAAGCTATGCACTTTGCCGCTACATTGGATATTCATAATCCTTTGTTAGGAAAATATAGACATTCTTTCAACTGCCTATTCAAGTTATGTGTGAATAGCTTATTTCAAGACATCCTTTTGGTCCTACTTCCTCCAGACAGGTGATGAATATACAAACTACACAACAGGATATTGCTTATCAAATATTAAGGGCAAGACAAACAAAGAAGTGCGGAGCAGACCAAGACTGACCTTGAAGTATGTATTGAGTCAAGGAAAGAAGCTCAGGATCATAAAGTAAATGCTGAACCTGAGCACTCTAGTATAGATATTAAAATCCTTGCTCATATTAGATAATAAATACTTAGGCTAAGCTGTACTTGGAGCAAAGCACAAAACTTGAGAGAGGTACAGAAAACTGATAATCCTTATAGAAGTTGACAAAGACATTGAGAAAATGCTAAAGCAAAAATCAATCATGAGCTCTTTTAGAAATTCTGCTTCCAAATGGAGCCGGTCACTGTCCTCGGAGGTTAGGTGGAAGAGGAAAACAGTCGTGGGTCCTAGGTTTAAGGGGGCCTCACTTCTAACGTCATCATTTCCCACCTGGTTTTAAAAATGTATCTCTTGACAGCCTCACTGACTCCATCAGTGAGAAAAATAATAGTGACATCACCTTGCTTTGTTGTTGTTGTTGTTGTTTTATATGTAGGAAAATACTTGGCTAGAGTGAATAAAAAAGCTCTGAATGTAGGATATGTTCACAAGATGCAACGGAGTTAGGTTTAAGGGAAAAAAATTAAACTTTTTCTGGAGCAATGCTTTAGTGCTTTTCATCATCTATAATTTCTTATTTTTTTATTCTCATGGATTTTTTCCAGTTATTTTTATGTATTTTTACTCATTATGAGCAGTTAATAAAAGAAAGTTTTGTTTGTTAAATGTTTCTTGACATGTATGTTTGTAATCAATATCCAGCATTTTCTAGGAGGAAGATTCAATGCAAGCATAACTTATTAAGGGGAATATAAGATTATAAATAACATGTTAGGTCCACCTTAATTAAACAATAAGTTATATGTTGGTAATGATACACAAAGCCTAAGAAACAACATTGCCTTAGAAATAATTGGAATAGGTTACCTCACAGGGTTTCTAACTACAAGAAGGAAACTAATGCCATGTTCTGTATGTTCTATAACTAATGCCATGGTCTGTATGTTCTGTAACTAACGCCATGGTCTGTATGTTCTGTGAGAACTTGTCCTCTAGGTGACAGTTACTTCTTCCTGAGTTCCAGGAATAACCATGTACTACCAGAAACTGCACCTGCCAGCAGTCTCCAGAAATTCCACCTGGGCAATTCGCTATAATCAGCACCCAATGTACCTCTGAGATTAAAAAAATAAAACAAACAAAACAAAACAAAAATCAAATAACAAAAAAAACCTCTACCTTAGCCTCCACCCAACCTGCCTAAAGGTCAAAATTCCTGTGACACATAACCTACTTAGGCTTTTTCCCTTTATAAATTCATTACTCTTGAAGTAGTGGGGATTAATTGCCTAACTCCATTCCATCCTGTGAACATGTCCTACATTCAGAGCTTTTTATTCACTCTAGCTAAGTATTTTCCTTCATACAAAACAACAACAACAAAACCCAGTGATGTCACTATTATTTTTCTCACTGATGGAGTCAGTGAGTCTGTCAAGAGATACATTTTTAAAAGCATCACTCTCCTATCCTGCTGTATCAGGAAAGACTGTGGTCTGACCTTGAGCCTGTATTAAAGGATCCTGTGTGTATTGCATCTGTATCAAGTCCTGGTGGTCTTTTTTTTTTTTTTTTTTTTTTTTTTTTTTTTCTGGGTACAACATAACAAACACCTTCTCTTAGGAGTTACTAACATCCATACAATAATATACAGTCATGAAATACAATGCAGGAAATTCCTTCCAACAGAAATAAAAGTTGTTATTCTAATCTCTGGGTAGGACACCTAGGACGAGAGATTTCTTACATTGTAACTGCTTTTTCCAGTGTCTTCATAATTCTCTTTATTCCTTCAGGAATCAAAAGACTGGGCTCCTCCACTTAGTCAGTCCTGTGTTCATATGGCACACTTTTCTGTCTTCCAGGAACTTTTCCTATTAATTACTCATCTTACGTAAGGATACACACTTGCAAATTTATTCGGCCTACTCCTCACTATCATTTTGACTAAAATCATCTGATCGTTTTATTCTCAGATAGGCTGGAATTTACCTATGCCCTGGAGCTGTTATGCAAACTTTCTACTACTGCCTCTTTCTCAGAGAATTCTTTAAATTACCTGCCCCACTTTCCCTCAGGCATTGACTCATTACTATCACCATCTTTGTATTTTGCTTAGGGTTTGACCTCTTTCCTGGAGCTTCTCGTCTCTCTTCCAAGTCACTAATGACTGCTCTGCATCTGGTAACCTCTCCCTCTTCATTTGCATTTTTATATTCAAATTTAGTCTTCCTTTGTCTCTTCAGCTCTGTTTGAAGGACGACAAACCAGACTGAACCTCTATCCCTAAACCCACAACTATTTCAGCATCAGCTATCACATTTCCACCATAGAAGTCCTCTCTCTACACCCCAGAGACCTGCTGGCATTTAAGCTGCTTCAAAACTGTTTGAGTCCTGGGTCTTGACCCTGATACAGCCATGTGCCACTTGCATTTCTTCAATTCCTATCTTTTTCTCATGTCTTACATATACTCTTTTCTCTGTAAATGCATGCAAACATTAGATCTTAGTCTTTTCTATCAAACACAGTTAAACTTGTGTTTAGAATAAAGAATTCAAATCCTTTATCTCCCCCATTTTGTAAGACTTTTATGCAAATTTTTAATCCCACTACTCAACAAAGCAAAACAAACAAACAAACAAAAAACAAAAACAAAAATAACCTATTGTTTCTTGTAAGTGTAACAGTTCTGAGGGAAAAGATCCTCAGTGCAAGTGTTATAGCTCTGAAAGGTATCCTGGCAGTCAGGAGTCAAGGGATACCAAGAAGTCACACCGTACAACAAACCTCACAAAAGAAATTTATTGAAGGGGGCCAAAAGGGTGGCTATAGGGAAGTAAACAGGAGACAGGTTTATATAATGTTTCTTTGGGGTTCTTTTTCCAGGTTAGAGATTTCTAGTTTGGGGATTGATGGGATTTCAAGTCAAGGCCAGAGATTGGTGGGTTTTCAAGGTCAAGGAATGGTGGATTTTGATAGGTTTTCAATCCCAGAATTGGGCTCTGACCTTTTATCCTACATTCACCATCCTGCTTTATTCTAAGAACGTAAGTGACTCAAGTAGACTCTTCTTAATTTCCTTTGCTCTGATTCTTTTAAAACTATCTAGTCATAAAATGTTGTGAGTCTATGCCCCAGACAGTGGGGAGAAGATACAGTCTCCATCTGCATTAAAATAAAAACCCCCTGCAGTCTGTTTGTTTAGCCCTATTGAAACCTTTCAATTTGAGTGGTGGTCTTTTTTTATTTATTTTTTCTCCTTGTGGTCCTGAGCTTTTTCTAGCAACATCTTCCCAATTTTACCTTTGCAAAGTCTATGTCTCCTTCAAGCTTACTCTGTGAGCAACTGAAGCATTTCCCAATTTCACTCTGCTTTTCCTTACATATCGCTTGGTGTTTTCCTTATAGTGCACAAACCATATAAAATTGTCAATTTGTGGGAGAAATGTATGAGCACAGGCAAGTTTACCTGGTGTGCATGCATGTTTTTCCTACTAGATTTGAGCTCCTTGGAGTAGAGATAAAGTTTTATTTATTTTAAATTGTTTGGTACATTTAAATTTATTGTCATTTAATATTTATATACTGACTGTAAAATTTTGTAATGAATACCAGGTATAACATTTACAGGTAAATACATTATTAAGAATGTAATTAGGGGCCTTGTAGCTCATTTCTCATTCATTGTTTATAATATTCTTTGCTTTGAAATATGAAACATATAGAGAAAGTGAATATAAGTTGTTTACATTGTACTTGGGTATCTAGTTGTCTCATTTCATTTAAAAATTAATTTTAAACTAAATGTTTGATACAGTTTCACTTTGCCATGCTGGCTGACCTCAAACTCCTGCAGCTCTGCCTCTGCCTCCGTAAAACATGGATTAAAGATATGTGCCAGGACACCTGGCACTTCATTATTTTCTTCTCTGGTGTAAGAATTATCCCCTCTTTCAGTTATTTTTTTTCTCAGCACTGTGACAGAATATGTGATGGAAGTAACTAAAAAGAAGAACTTATTCTGGTTTGAGATTTAAAGGAGTGCACTCATCAGAATATGTAATGGAAGTAGCTGAGGAGGACTTGGGATTTAAGGCAGTGTAATTCATCATGTTAGAGGAAAAACAAAACAAAACAAAACAGAAGCTGAGATTTTTGTCTGAAGTAGTAGCTGAAGTGTGTTAGATAGTTATATATTAGTAGGCTTAGGGCACATGATCAGAGATGAAATAGTCTTTCATAATCAACAGCATGTAAAAGCAAGGACTGGCACTGCAGGTCCCTCTTTCTCGGCCATAGGAATGGAATCTGAGTTCTGTGAGGAGAGGGGACAACCTGAAACGCCCAGAAGGTCATGGTAACTAAGCCTGATTTTTAGAAGCCCTCTACACCTTGCAACATTATTAGACATATAATTTCTGATAAGCAACAGAAGCATAACATGGCCCCTTCCTCTAAAGGTCAGATGTAATAGACTTGTCTAACACTCATAAAAGAAAATAGCCCTCAGGAAAAGCCATCTGTTTTGGAGATCTTAGAAATGTTTTGCCTGTTTAAAGGGAAAATGGATCAGTGGTCTCTTAGAATTATCTCCTTTTACACATTTAGAGTGCTCTGCTCTGCGATGGTCCCCTTGGTCCTCTTTTGTCCTTTCTCACTCTTTGACAATATGTGTTTCTCTACATTGTAATCTATTCTGGTTATCTTTTACTCTGCAGCCTGTCTCCCTTAGACAGAGAACAACAGGACACAGGAGCAAAGGAGAATCTACACGGAGGTTCCTGTGACATCTGTCGGTGTTTCTGCCTAAGAGTGACTAGGTTCTTCCTTCATCTTCCTCACAATAAATCTCGGACTCTTCTTCCTTTGGTTGGTGCATGGGAGTACATACATGCTTGTTTTGCTTACATCTTCCCTCAACACACCCCTGCCCTGAGTTTGAGACTTCTTTATTTTCCCATTTGGGGACTATACGCTTCAAAACTCTCACTCTTGCTCTATATCTGTCTCTGGGTACATGCATGCTAACTAAAATCAGACGCTTTTCACAAAATAGTAATGGCTACCCACATTTGATATTTTCCAAGTACCCCTATTGACATGTGATAATATCTATATGCTTCCTGTGTTAGAGTAAAGCAGGAATACAGGTCATCAAATGGTAAACTGTTCTGGTTTTTGAGGTACTTACTTTGGATAACAGTCTATGTTTTGAAAGAGACTTCCCTTGTGACTATTAGCTTCTAAAACATGGCCAACATGTGTAGTTTTTTTTTTTTTTTTTTTTTTTTTTTTTAATTTGGATTTTTCTCTGAACTCTCCAGGTACTTGTAAGACAAAATTCCTGTTATAAATAAGACAGTATTATTGTTGCAGGATATTTCATCTCAATGTGATCTATGAGATTGTGAATTGTAAAAAGATATCTTTGATCCCACTGTGATCCCTAACATTGCACTATAAATCCCTGTTTCTTGTGGTTGAGCCCCAACACACCTTTAATCCAAGAACTTTCTCTTTATTGTAAACAGGTGATTAAAGTGTGGTTCAACCAGCCTTACACACACCTTTAATCCAAGAGCTATCAGTACACAGGATTTAATAAAGTTAACCCTAGATCAAGAGGCGGAGCAAGAAACAAGTTGGCAGGATTAAAGAGTAGGAGGAACTTTGACTTGAGGGGTATTTAAGAAAGCATGTAGAAGTAGAAGGGGCCTTTGGCATTTTTAGCTCTTGAGCTTTACTCTTGGGATTTTAGCTTTAGCTCTTTAGCTTTTAGCTCTTTGCCTCTTATCTCTCTAGCTCTTGAGCTCATCAGCTCCCTGGCCTTTGGCTTTTTGGGCCTTGAGCTAGCAAGCCTTTGGCCTTGGGGTTTTGAGTCTTTGCCTCCTAGGCTGTCAGCTTAGCTATTAGGCCTTTTGGGCCTTCTCCACTGGGACATGAGCTCAGAAGGAAGTTCAGCTGGATGCTTTCTCTGTCTTTCTGAGCTAGCAGGCTTTTGACCACAACATCTGGCTCCCAAGTCTTTATTGGTAATATAGACCAATCTGGGATTTTGTGTGTGTGTGTGTGTGTGTGTGTGTTTGTTTGTTTTCAAGACAGGGTTTCTTCCTGTGGCCTTGGCTGGCCTCAAACTCACAATGATCCACCTGCTTCTGCCTCCAAGTGCTGGGATTAAAGGCATGTGCCACCATGCTCGGCTTGGGATTTTCAATTAAAACAGCATATTATCTTTACCATGGACAAAAGGGGGGGGACTTAATTTATTTTATGTTTTATCAAGATAATTGATTATAGTTTGTGTCAAGTTTGTCAAACTCTTAACTGTTTAGAAAACACTCTCTACAGAGTGAAGGTTTGTTTAAAATATCTTTTTGTTCATTTTTATCAAAGTGTTATAGAATAGCAAAAAGTAAGGCAGTATTCATTCTTCAGGACTGGTGTAATTGACCCTCTGGGTGTTCAGTAGAAAGACCTAGAGGTCAAACGCAATAAGGATAAATAGGCTAGAAGAATAGCCTGTATTTTGTCCTTGCTGTATGTAAGGCAGGTTGCAGGGGACAGTGGCATACATCTAAAAGTATTACATAATCCTGGTATGTTGCACATCGTTTTGATCATAAGCACCACAGATACCACAAAGGGCAAGAATTTAGCCAGTGTATAACTGCAAAGAGAAAGGTAATTATATAAGGAAATATCCTCAGTGCTCCTAAGGGACACCCCACATGTTCAAGACACTGACCCACCGTAGCAGATGATGGGAGAGGAAAATAAGTTTACAGAGTAACCAGTAATAAATCTTGGTGGACCTGAACAGAACAACAATAAAAAGCTCAACATTTAGACAGGGATGTGTTCTTAAAAACTCATGAGAAGGGGTTACCAAGGATTTTAGTAATTGGTAATAATACAGAACAAAAAAACAGGGCTACTGAGAATGCCCAGTGGGCAAAGCCACTTGCTGTCAAGTCTGAGAACTGTCTCAGAACCCACATGGAAGCAGAAAGTTGACACCTACAGATTATCCCCTGACCTCTCTATCTATGATGTAGCAGCACCTATACAGAAATAAATGTAAAACAAAACCAAAATCAGGCTAGATTTTCAAGAGGGACATCAGTGATGCCATCTTTATCTACCTCTCCATTAAACCCCCAAGTATGAGCTACTGAAATGCCAGGTACAGAAATCATAGCAACCTCAGTGTAATCAAATTAAAAGAACCCTGAGCCTCTGAACCAAAACCAATATTTTCCTCCATTCTGAAGCCTATGTGAGACTTCAATCTCTAATTAATACTCGTGTCCATTATGGGTTGTTTACTATTTTCTGTTACCCCTGTCATACAACAACACTGGCTATTAAAATTATCCTTTTATGTGCCTAGAATGACTGTCTTCTGAATTGCTTCACCCAGCAGCTGATGGAAACAGATGCAGAGACCCACAGACAAACAAAATGCTGAGCTGATGAGTTCTGTGGAAGTGTGGGAGGAAGTTAGCAGGAGCAGGAGGGGTCAAGGATACCACAAGAAGTACAGAGTCAACTAGCCTGCGTCCATTAGGGTTCCCAAAGACTGAATCACCAACCAAATAGGATGCATAGTCTGGGCGTAGACCCTCTACACATTTGTAGCAGATGTGCAGTGAGGTCAACATGTGGCTTAGTTAGCAATGGGAGTAGGGGCTGTCTCTGACTCTGTTGCCTGCCACTGGATCCCTTTCCCCTAGCTGGGCTCCCTTGTCAGGCCCCAGTGGAAAAGGATGTGCTTAGTCCTAGTGCTGAAACTTGAGGTGCCAAGGCAGGTTGATACTGCTTAAGGGAAACCTGTTTTCTGAGAAGAAGAAAAGGGGGATGGGGAGAGCACCTGAAGGTAGGATTGGGAGAAGAGGGAAGAGGCTGGGATCAGGCTATAAAGTGATTAAAACAAAACAAAACAAAACAAAACAAACAAAACAAAAACAGCCCTTGATTTTGTTTCTCAAGATCTCTTCATAGCTACAACAATTCTTTTTGTTTCTAAGATGACTCAGTCTATAACTAAGTCTCTAGGAACTAGATATTAACTTCACTTCCACAGACTTCAGTCCTTTGGAAAAGTGGGATGGGCTAAGCAGATTCTAAGGCAATCCATTTTAAATGTTTCTAGGAACTCATTTTACCTGGAAGGCAATCCAATAACCAATACTCTTCCTTAGGAGTTCATATAGGCCCCCATTCAGCTCATGGCCTTAACCTTTTGGCTGGGCCTTATCATACTTTTTTTTTTTTTTTTTTTTTTTTTTTTATTTCGGTCATCTTTTATGTGACAAAGCCCTGTCTTTAAGTCAAATTGCTTCTAGGCTTAGTGAATTCCAACTCTGTATTACTTACTTTTTTTTTTTTTTATTGCTGTGATAAAATGCCATTAGCAAGTCAACTACAGAAGAGTCCTTGATATGGGACAGAAGTTCTTGGCATCTGGAGCAGATGTAAAGGTCTCTAATCTTGACCAACAAACATAAACATAAGGAGAACTAGTAATAGCTTGAGACTTTGAAACCTCACAGCCTGCACATTTTCTTTCTCCAACAAGGCCACATCTCTTAAATTTCTCTAGACAGTGCCACCAACAGGGAAACACGTGCTCAAATGCCAAAGGCTATTTGAGACAATTTTATTCAAAACACCACATCGTTATCAAAGAATACTGTTGGCACTCCCTAATTCACCAGGAAAACAGGATAAATCTCTTTAGGATTCAAGTGCTTACTGAATATTTCAGAGGGCGCAAAGGGTGAACAATCAACTTCTCTTTGGAATAGTCATTTAGCCATACTTTTATCATTTCCAACTAGGCCTATGTATTGCCATCTGGGTTTATCACTCTAGAGTTAAGTTTTAGAAAAAATGACAACCAAGAAGAGTATTCACCACTACCATAGACCTTGGTAAAGTCAACACAGAAAATGTTAAATAACTGTTCAAATAAAGAGTAAGAAAAATTTATTGTTACCCCAAATTCATGTACAGGCACCCTTTGCTTCAGTCTCTTACACCAAAGGTGACAACTCTAGATCACCCTGCTGGTTTACCTGTGTTAGAACTTCTGGGCTGGGATGGGTATGGTCATCTAGCTTCCACTTTTGTTTCACCTATAGGATAGCATTTCACACAGCAGAACTCTTTAAAAACACATACTAAACATACGAAATGCATTTGGGTTTAAAGGTCACAGCCAAGGGAATTCCTCTTCTCATTTACAAAGTCTAAATCATATGACTTTAGGCATACTTACAGCTACTCAAAAGACACTTGAACTACTACCAAGGTTGGCTGCTGTGTATATATCCCTCACATTCCCACAGGTGCCTCACCTGCCCTACAAGATCTACAGAATCAGATTCTGTCAACATCACCCAGCACCATCCGTTTGACAAAAAGCTGTAAGGCTGGAATTCTTAAGGAAATGAATTATACCTGAAATACTCAGAAGTGATTCTAATAGACTTTAGATTATTTTTAGAGTCTGTTGGTTTAATCTCATTTATTTCTTCTTATGTACAGTCAATCTACCCTCAAATGATCTATTAACAATCTAACTGTATATTTAGGTAAGTTAACTATCCACTGAGGCCTGAAAGTCAACTGGAGTGGAAAGTCTAAACCTGTCTATGCTCATGGCAGCTGAAAGTGGCTAGATCTACTCAGTGCTCACTGTTTAAATGGCTTGAAGAGTGATTGTTAGGTTGCTACCTGGCTATTTATGGGATGAAAATTCATTAGGAATGGACATGTCATTGGAATCAACTGTTTATAAAATAACTGACCTCAAGACCTCCTTCCTAAATACTAACTTTCATGGCATCAGAAGGTACCACACAAGCTTTCAAAGAAAGAAACCAACCAATAGTAATAATCTGCTATGATGCCTATAAAACATAATAATGCCCAGCATGGCACAGTAATCCTAAGGGTTCATTAGTGCATCTAAGGCTCAGGGAACACTGCGTAAGACTGTAAATGGCAGAGGATCAGGGAGGGTGCTGTGATATTGTGTCTCTAAGTAATATCAGAAGCTTCACCCATATAGTCTCATCAACATGACTTCCTAAACATGAACAGAACAAAGACACAAACACTATATGCCAAAATGGATGGAGGAAGGGCTAAGGAATATTGATATTAGGAGAAATAATCTTCCTCAAGAAATAGCATGCCAGTTGGTTATCCAGTACCAAATTATCAGCCCTGAAAAGTACAGAAAAGTAACATTACACAGACTGAACAGGTTGTGTTTAGGCATTTAGAAATATGTGTGTACATAAATAATACATACATACATACATACATACATACATACATACGTACAAATGCAAATAATGGCAATCAATGAAAAAATAAGCCACGAATGTGAGATAGAACAAGGAAGGGCACTTAGGAGGGTTTAGAGAAAGAAAAGGGAAGGGGGAAATGATGTAATAATAATCTTTAGAAGTAAAGCAAAACAAAAACAAGAGCAAACAAACAAACAAACAAGTCTTTTAATACTAGGCAGAAGAATGAGTCTAGAATGATATCTCTGGCTCTGGAGAAAACTGTGATAATATGGAACAGTGGGATAGTATCTTACATGCTTCCAACCCTAACATGGAATAAGAAATCAAGTGTGGGCAACACGAAATATCTTTGTGTTCACAGATAAGCAGCAGACAACCCAGCAATGTAAAACATACAGGGTTGTCCCTTTAAAGGAAGGTGTGTATGACCTGTTTTCTACTCAGAATGATGGGATCTGACGTGGTTAATAGCCTGGTGACCGTTCTGTTACCTATATGGCCAAGATCACACTGGTTCTTCCTTCAGAACCTTATGGTGAGCTTGTCAATCTATGGAACTCATTTTATGAAAGATGTAACAAGTAATCAATCTATAGAACACTTATGGAACACATGTACTTTACAAAGAGTATCAATATAGTCACAACTGAAGCTTTATTGTACAAAAGGCATTGAATTAATTATCACCAGGAATTTTCCATTACATTGTGCTGCATGTAAGTATACCTAAAATAAGCTATGAGGTCAGACTCTTTAACTTTAAACAATACCAGCTACTGAGAGCCATGTTGCACTGGAATACTTTCTTCCCTCCCACAGCCTATTGCTCTGCTGGCTCTGGTGGTCTCAGAGATCCATGTAGCAACGGGTTGGACACAGGACTCGGTTACACCCATCAAAACTTAAGCCTCCTTAAGCCCACCTCCTCCAGCTAGGCACCACTTGCTTAAAGATTTATAATACTACCAAGCAGTTCATTTAGGTATTTGTACCCAAGAATGTGGTCCATCTTGATGAGCTTCCATCTATATGAGAAATAGGTATTTTGCTGATTTGGATAACTTTCTCCACAGATGTTCATCTTATGTTCAGCTGACTCATGCCATTGCTGAGGTTCACTACCTCTTTACTGATTTTATGCCTAATAGAGTTTATCTCTAATAGATACTGAAGTTCAAGCTAAATAGTGATTAGTTCATTTCCCTGTAGCGGTTATATCATGTTATGTCTTCAACAATTTGATGCTGTGTTGCTAGGCACATAGACATTGGGAAACACTAGTTTGAGGCTGGAGCGATGGCTCAGCAGTTAAAAGCACTTGCTAATCCTGCAGAGGACCAGGATGCATTTCCAGCACTCACACAGTGGCCTCCAGTCGTCTTTAACGTTAGTGCCAGAGGACCCAGCTCCTTCTGGTCATGATAGAATCAGCCCTGTACAAACTTCACTTAAACCTTTATTAAAATTACAACTTTTGCTTTTACACAAACTATTTTGATGATGTTTTCCCCTCCTAAAATTCCTCCCTCTCATATCCTCTTCACCTCCCTCCACACACAACTTTATATTGCCCCCTCTGTTTTTCCAAATACAAACAACAAACAAAAAATAGCAACAAAATGAAGCCAGAAACAAACAAAAAACAAAACTCATAAAAATGCAAAATAAAAATAAAAACAAATACAGAAAAAAAACAATAGACAAAAGGAAAGAAAAAATCATGTTCATTTTGTGTCGTCCAATTATCTCTGGTATGGAGCCTACCCTGCAGTGAAGGAGAGATAAACCTGTTTTTTAGGATTCCAAGTGCGGGATCGGACTGGTCTCGTCAGAGAACAGGTGAGGCTAATTCACTAGAAGAGCAACCACCTCGTGAAGGAGCTTAATTGTTGCCAGCTGAAAAGATCCTGTGAACAGACTCTGGGAGGAGATATATAAATGAGCCCAGAACTAGAGGCGTGGGCTTTTTGGAGACTTGGGATAGATTTGGCTGTTCATCACTGCAGTTCAAGACGCTCCTAGAGAAAACCACTAGAGGGAAGGCTTTGGGGCTCCGGGTCCTGCTGAGGCTCTGGGTTCTAGTTACCCCAGGTTCCAGCGGAAGAAATCTTACAGCTCATGCTCGGAGAATTGTTCCTCAGAACTGATAATCCTTAAGGTTTTGTTATTATGTCCATTAATCCTCATTTCCTATTGTTTTGGTTAGTCAGGTTATAAGTGGCGTATGCTTGGTCACTAAGTTGTTAATAAAATATATTGGTTAAGAAAATTGAGCCTACACTGCAGTAGTTTACTCTCCATTTGAGAAAATAAATTTTCCCTTTCCTAGTGAGTATCAGTTGGAAATACTTCTTGGTTAGGCATGAGAATCCATATGTCCACTGCCCCCTCTCAGTGCTGGAAATCTGGTTTGAACCTGTGGAAGTCTAATTATTGATCTCTCTGTTTTTCAACATTTCTTTCAAAATCAAAATTTTGAGGAGCAAATTTTATCTTCAGTTAAAAGGTATTTTCTTGAAACACAAAGATTTAGATTAGTATCTCCACAAACATCCTAAATATTTCACTCTCTTCTCTATTTACATGATGATACCTCAGACCTGATTCCTGTATTTGTTCCTCCCTAGGCAATGTATTTTCTTTTTTTTGCAATGTATTTTCTTAATTGTTCATTTCTGTCAGAACTTTTAGTCTATGTCTTAATATGGTTTGCATATGAGGTGTTTAGATTTTAGTTTTAAAACATTTTGGTTTTAATTGATCAATCCCTTTGGGGTTTTCTTAGCTTTGTGGCACTGTAATTTAGTGGCTGGTATTAATTTGAGAAAATTCTCATTCAAAATTGCTTCAAATATTTTTTTTTCATTTTTCTCTATTGTCCTGGTATTCATATCATGCACAGATCATTTTCTTTAACATTGTTCCTCAGGTTGTAGATGTGCCCTTTATTCATTTTTATTTATTTATTTTTCTCTCTTTGGGTTTTTTGAGGCTTCTACAGAGGTAGGTTCAAGCTCAGAGATTCTGTTTTCAGTTGAGTCCCAATCTTTGTAAACTTAAAGAAGGCATTCTTCATCTCTCTTACAAAATGTCTATTGTGTTCCGTTCTACTTATGTTTGTTTTTAATTGCTACCTATCACATTATTACAGCTGATTATATCGTCTGCACAGTCCTGTGTGTAGTTTTTATCCAGCACATCCTTGCCATAGTATTCATGGTTGCTTAAATGTTTTTACTGCCGTTTCCAATGTGGCTGGATGGTGTGGTTCTTATATTTACTCTGTCTCCTCAAAATATGCCCCGTGTTTCAGTGCTTTCATGATTTCTTGTGGTAGCTATACAAAATTAGCAGGCAATAAGAACAGTTCTAATGGAACTTAGTGTCTCGACAGTAAAGTGAGACACCCAGGAGAGAATTATGTTACTACTTCTCATTCTTTCACTTATCCTTTCCTGTTGGCATTTCATGTGCACTGTGTAAGGATTCTCTTTGTATTATTTAGATGCTGTTTTTCTCTGCCCCCCCCCATATGTAGTTGTAATCTAGACATGGCATTGTTAGTGCTTATTCTAAGAATCTCCTGTCTCAAGTTTATGTAAACACAGCTCCCCATTTATTTTCTGATTTGCCAATAAAGCTGATCAGAGGAGAAAATAGGAGTGGACTTCTCTGTTTCCAACAAGGAGAGGGTAAAGATTCATCAATCCGTGAGTAGAGGTCCAGGAGAAATCACGAGAAAACTGTTGGAGCAGAAAAAGCCTTAAAATCCAAGTACACTGGGGATTTTGGCTGGGAGGTGCTTACATTAAAGGATCATATTGCTCAGTAATTACGCATGAAAACACGTTAAATGAAACTAAGTTTCTATCCATTATTTGGGGCTATCTAAGCTATATCACTGACTGCTCTTCCAGAGGTCCTGAGCTCAATTCCCAGCAACCACATGGTGGCTCACAACCATCTATAATATGATCTGATGCCCTCTTCTGGCCTGCAGTTGTACATGCAGGCAGAACACTGTATATATAATAATAAATAAATAAATATTTTTAAAAAGAAAAAGAAAAAATGCCAACTTTAATATACACTCAACACATTGCCACATGGCTAAAATGGGCTGGATTTCTTATATTTCTATTTAAGGCTAATGGAATTTAAAATAGGTTTTTCTTTCTTTCTTTCTTTCTTTCTGTCTGTCTTTTCTCTCCTTCCTTCCCTCCTTCTCACCTCTTTTTCTCTCTCCCTTCCTTCTTTTGCATCTATTATCTATTATCTATCTATCTATCTATCTATCTATCTGTTTGTTTACCTATTATCTATCTATTTATCTACTTATCTATCATCTATCTATGTATCTATCTGTCTATTATCTATCTGTCTATCTATATACTATATGTGTGTGTATATATATATATATATATATATGTATATATATATATAATCTATCTATCAACTACCTGTCTATATAATCTATCTATATTCTACATGTACTCATTTATTCATGTACCTGGGTGTGCATGTGCCATGACATGCATATCAAGGTCAGAGCAAAACATTCAGTATAACCCCCTTTCTCATCTTGTGGGTTCCTGGGATTCAACTCAGGCTCTTAGACTTTGAGAAAAGTGTCATCATCCTAGCTGCATTTTTTTTTGCTTAATTATTATAATATGGTTTATCAAAGTCTCATGAAGGTCACCCTGGACTCAAACTCATTAGTAGATGAGGGTTATATCTTGATCATCTGATCTGCTTCCTTTACTCAAAAAGCTAAGATTATAGGCATGCACCAGTGTGACCAGTTTATATGTTCTAATGATTCTCCTCATGGCTTCATGCTTGAAAAGCACGCTGTCAACTGAGCTACATCCTCATCCATTCACACCAATGGGAGAGTAGCATGTGATGTCCCTTTACGTATGCTTCCTTTGTTTACTAATTTGTACTGTACAATCTCAAGAATAATGATTGGCATGAGAATATTCACTTCAGTTGCAGTTATCAAAGGGAAAGTTAATAGGATGATGTAGATGTCTTCAGAGAATATTTTAAAACTTTCTCTGAGGTTGACATCATGTGTTACAATTGTGATCATGCTTTAGAAAATATTCATCTTGGTTTCAATGATTTACATAAAAGTAGTGGTTAAAATTATAAATCTTTAATTAGTCATATTTATCAGAAAACATTGGGTAAAGAATTAGAGATATTTTTTTGGTTCACCAAAATTATCCTTTCTCTCCAGATTATATTTGAACAAAAGTTTTTATGACCACAAAGTCAGACAACATAATTTAGTAGCTATGTGTGCCACATACAGAAGTATGTGTTCATTTTGCTTCTAACAAGTAATTAGTAAGAATTAATAACTTGATACCTGTATTAGGTCATTTTTAGTTGTGTGATTAAAACAACATAGAAAAGGAAGTTTATAGGAGAAAGAATCTATTTGGGCTTACAGTTCCAGGGGACTAAGAGCCTGTCATGGAGGGAAAGTAAGAAAGAGGGAGGCATGGCAAGAGGATCAGATAGCATTAGGTACATAGCATTGGTGAAACACCAGCACAATGCACTAAGAAAGATGCTAGGTGGTGAAACCTTAAAGCCCATCCCCTGGTGCCACAGCCCCTCCAGCAAGACCACAATCCCAGAGCTATGCAAATATCACCACCAAGTCTTCAAATCCTAGCCTTTGGGGGGCATCTCATTCTAACCCCTACAGTAAGCAAAGTGTAGAAACAAATTAAATTTGTTAATTTAAACTTTACATAGTTGTGATTAATGCAAATTTCTGTTTTTCTCACTAATAACCTGGCATGTTATAAATACTATAGAATCATTCCATGTAGTTATGGGCAATAAAAAGATATAAACACACAAACATGAGGAAAGCAGAAATTGGTTTTGTGCACTTAAAGTTAATTTGACAATATCTGACAAATTACTGTTTGTACATGTTAGGAATGGGTGAATCTTAAATTATTTATAATATTATACTAATACTTTTGATATGTTTGATCAATGTACCTTTCTTCTGATTTACATAGGTTTTATAAAACAAAGTAAATATTGACAATATTATTGATGAGTATACAAAATTCCCAGTAGCTGTTAGTTGTTAGTCCTTAATACTCTTTACTAACTACTGTCTGTGCACTATATGGGCTATGGAAATTTTCAGATAATCGATATGTTTTAAACTTTTGTTGTTTTTCACCATTCATACAAGTAACAGTTAACTTAAACTTCAACAAACCCAAAATGGAATTAAGATTTTACCTATTTTTTTTATTTGACACAGGGTTTCTCTGTGTAGCCTTGGCTGTCCTAAACTCACTTTGTAGACCAGACTAGCCTTGAACTCACAGAGACTCACCTGCCTCTGCCTCCTGAGTGCTGGGATTAAAGGCATGCACCACCATGCCTGGCTAAGATTTTTCCCTCTCTTGGTACAAGTCATTAACACAGTTAATATAATCTTAAAAATACTTCATCCACACCATCAACAAGAAAGAAAAGGGAGAAATGAACAAAGAAACAGGCTGTCATAATTTATTTGAATTTTATTTCTTTTCCTACAGGTCTTGTTCAAATATAATGACTAAAATTATTTATTTTCCCCTCCACTAATCACTGGTAGCTTCAGCCTAATTAATATACCACCCTATAGAATCCTTGCATTTTTTTTTTCTTCCCTTAACCACTTCACTGCTGATTGGTGTGAATAAAGCTTACTAAATCCAGTCTATCATCCCAGATACAAGTATACATATAATATTTAGCCTTTTAAAGCCATTGTGTGGCACATAAAAACCAAATCTCTCTATAATGGGGTTATAGAAAATTCTTATCAATGTATCAGAAATATACAAAGAACACTTACCCTAATTTTTCAAATAAGAATATCCTTTTAAGAGAGGGCAATGGTTGTATTCGATATTGCATCAGACCAAGGATGCTGATTTTATCTGTTTTTTTTAGAAAATTTCAGTTATAAAAATTGCAAAGATCAGTGAAATTGAGATATTAAAAAATACATGTTCTGCTTTCATTCCTTTGTGTTTAACAGACTGATTATAGTCAGCTTATAACAAATGATGCCTCTTTTATGATTGAAAGTCCTTGCAAGTAATAATTAAGAGCCATTTGGAGCCCTACTATGCATAAGCAAACCTTGGAATTAACTTTATCCATTATTCAATAAGTTCATTAGAGGTTATTATAGTTTCAAATCAACCATTTTTTCCAATTAATTTTGAATAGTGAACGGCACAGTTGCAATTCTGTTCTTTTCCATTTAGTTTCATTAAAGATTCATTTTGGATAATCAGAGATTTTTGTATCAGCTGTTTTTTACCTTAAAGGTTCTCTTCTGACACTATAATAAATTATCTTCTCGTCTGTGCTAGAAGGTAACTGAATTTCTTTCCTCAACAGCCCTCTCTTTGACACTTGTTCATTTATTACTGTTTCTTTCATCAGCTGACTCCCTTGAGGCTAATTCTGATGAAATGCTTTCAAACAAGGAGTACTATTGGTTTACATTAACGAGGAAATGGTGGAAAGGCTGCCTGCGAGCAGGAAAAATTAGAGAAAGAAAAATTATGAACCTTGGGATCAATTTTTCTATGAGTCATAACATAATTAACTGTAAAATATGAAGTGGAAAAGTATTATTCTCAGTAGACTCTGATATTTTGCTTCATTTAGGAACTTGTATTATGAAGGAGACACATTGAAAAGAAAGATAGACTTAAAATCTTAGTTAGGAAGAAAAATTGTGCTGAAAAGCTTGAGTTAGGAAGAAACAGATTTAATCAGGTATCTGGAGTTGGATGATAAAAGTCCCTCTGACTTTTATGTTTGTACTGTAATTTTTCTATCATGTTATCACACATTGGAGTATTACTTGTGAAAGGAGATATTTGGGGAAGATTATTCTATAGATGAGTGTAATTTCTGAACTTTCACACTGTAAACAAATGGTTGTGACTGATCCATTCTTTCTCATAAAGTTAATCTCTCAGGCTTAAAGCATACAATGATATGGGAAGCAAGTGCTAAAGTTTGGATGTATTAGTTGAAGGATCGTTTGTTTTTAAAACATTTGGTGTTAAGGAGAGATATACTCTAATATGACCTGCGTCTCGGCTACCAGGAAGCTTGGGGCCACGTGGACTGGGAAGTACCTAAAACTCCAGATTTGCTAATGACCATGACACATGTATTTTTCACAATTAACTTGCTCCTCAAGTAAAGATTATTTTGCACATTTTTAAAAAAAGCCTTGCTCTCAATGTATAAAATCAGTTAGTGATTCATGATTCTATTTTGTCTGAGACTGCCTCTTAATTTTGCAGAAACGAAGCACTATGTCAGCATAATTGTACGAGGAAGTGCAGCAGAATGAGGGAAGAATTAACTACTCTGCTGTGTGAAGCCATCTAACTAGCTCAGAAGCCTCTGTAAAATCATTTGTCCCTTATACTGTTTGAGGCTCCGCGAAAAGGTAGAGACAGCGAGCATGCGTCTTTGCTCTTTCAATTCCTCCTCTGCTTTAGTGTCATATCTCAAGATTGCCATTTGATTTCTTGTAGAGAAAGAAAACATCAGGCTAGAATCTTGGGCTCTGCCGAACTTGCCTTCAAAACCCAGCTCTGACACGCTCTGTATGTCACATCGTACACACATTATTTAGCCTCCATACACCTCAGGCCCTGACTTATTAATACATGGTATGTGACAGCACATCTCCTACAAAGTTAGCATGAGGCTTAAATAAGTTAATATATACAAAGAAGCAAGACAAAATTATGTTTCAATAAACATTGCAACCTCTATATGGCGTGAACATTTGTAAGTACAAGCCCACATTGATTTTTCAGAAAGAAACCAATGCACAACCTCATTTTCAAGTTGCTCGCCATATAAAACAAGAGTTATAAGTTAGTAGATATTTTAATGTGGTAAACTCACATTTAGAGAATTATATAGCATAATATGGAAGTTCAGAGTCAAGCACTTTTCTTGGCTAGGGAGGAGGGTAACTTGGGAATTTTCATTAAGGATGTTGAATTAAAATGGGTGTAGAGGAAGAAATAGGTGGACAAAAAGATAAACGAGAGAGAAAGATGAGCACAAATTCGAGTTCATAGGCACGAGAAGAGCAGGGCCCTTTCTTTTACATTGTTAACATCAGCAGTGTCGCATGGTATAATCAACATAATGTTGTGAGGTCAAAGCTACCCTACGCGTCTTGAATGGTCCCCTGAAGATAAGTCACTAAGGAATTTTGGGACAAGTAACACAAAAGATTTTTGTTGAAGGTAAATTAGGAAATAATACTGGTGATAACTATTAAAGAACAGGGACATAATCAAGTTAATAAAGTATTGGAAAACTCTCATGTTTGCATATAGCAACCGTTTAGAATTGAAAATCTTTTACATAATTCTCATGTTGGGAGAAAAGTTATCATGCTTGTATACTAAATAAAAGGTGGTATCTTAAAAAAAAAAAAGCATGGAGAATATCTTTAATAAAACCAGAGAAGAAAATTTCATACATTTAAAGAAAAAGGTGTCCAAGTACAATAGGCCTAATAATAAATTTAAAAAGAAAAAAGATACTCAGATAATATATTGTGAAGATTTGAATGGGATGTTACCCATAGTAGTGGGAATTTAAACCCTTGGCCCCCAGTTGGTGGTGCTGTTGGGGAGGTTTAGGAGGTGTAGCCTTCTTGGAAGAGTATGTCATTGGAGATGGGGTTTGAGAGTGAAAAACACTTGCCATTTTGAGTTCTTTTTTTTCTGTTTTATGCTTGCAGTTAAGGATGTGAGCTCTCAGCTGCATCTTCAGCTGCCATGTCTTTGCTCTGCCATAATGGACTCTAACCCTCTGGAACCACAAGCACAGATTAACCCTCTCTTTTATGAGTTGTCTTAGTCATGGGGTATTATTCCAGCAATAGAAAAATTAGTAATTTAGATGTCAGGACCAGGATAATGGGATAATGTTGTGATAGACTTGCCTATGTTGTTTTTGTTTGTTTGTTTGAGGCACAAGGAAGACTTTGGAACTTAGGCCTAGAAAAGTGGTTGAACTATGTAATCAGAGTGTGATGGGCCTTCCTAGTAGGAGCTTGGCAAATAGTAATGCCATTAAATCTATGGCAGCCAAGATCAAGAGGTTTCAAAGTTTAAACAAGATTACCAACGGTGCCAGAGACTATTCTTGTAATATCTTGGCAAAAATATAGAGTTGCTTTCTACCCTCATCCTGAGGCTAAGAATAAAATTATTGGACTAATTATTTGGTGGAAGAGATTTTAGGAGATACTATTGATCCTGTCCTGTTGTTATTTGCAGTCATTCTCATGCAGGTCTACAATGAAAAAGAGAAAATGGGGGAGTAAGAAATACAAACTGCACAATTTGGAGGGAACAAAAGATGCTGGAAAGCTTACTGTGCAGTCAAGAACTCTTCTTGGAGAGAGGCTACAAATGTTTAGGAAAATAGTGCCATTGAGGAAGGATGTTATGTGTACTAGAATGAATGGAAAGCAACCATTAGGGCATGACCTCGGGCACTATGCCTCCAAGTTGTGAATGAAAAGGCTCAGTGCTTTCCAGTTCCTAAAAAACACCAACAAACAAAAGCTACTGCAAATTTATTCAAAGGGAAAGGGAAGAATCTACTCAAGCTAGCAACCTAATTTGTCAGTGTTATCTGCATGGCAGGGATTCTAGAGTAAGGACATCATGGAATCTTCCTCTGTGGTTTCAGAGTTTTTCTGAGGCCACACGATGTGTGATAGTCCCTGTGTGAAGTATTCTAAACAAATGGACTAAAAAAAAAACAAATACAGCTATTCTAACTTCTCACAACATAAACTTCATATCAAAATTATTCAGAAGAAGTGAAAAGCAACACTTCACACTCGTTAAAGAAACAGCTACACCACCACCACCACCACCACCACCACCACCACCACTGCTACCACTACTGTACTGTACAATACAATACATTCCCACTAACTAGTCATAGTGAGAGGATCTGACATTGCCAAAAGGCCCTTGGCTAGAGTCACATAGCCTCCATAAGCACCAGCCAATCCCAGTTGGAGTCACTTAGCCACAGGTAGGACTCTGCTAGAAGCCTTTAGAAGAACTCACAAGCTTCTCCTTGTCATCACTGTCATTTTGTATGGATGGTTGACCCCTGCATGCAGAATGTTTCTGCAGAATAAGCAGTCCTTGTGTTTACATACAGTTTGAGTCTAGGGTCTTCCTTCAGTGATTCTCAGATCCTTGCGACTGCATTAAATCAACTCTTAATGATTTATTGTTATACCGGTAGATCAATGCATGTTTCAGTCCTCATTAGAAAAACTTTTATTTCTGACAGTCAGTAGTTAACACAGAGACCCACAGTCATTCAAGGTGGAAAGAGTAAGATACTGAAGAAAGCTTAGCCCTAAATGCGACATTTTAAAAAAATCTCATCATCCCCCTAAAACTACAGGATCATTGGAGAAGAGGGGATTAGTAGATTAATAGATAGAATTGATGTCTTCTTGACATATCTGGGCAGCTACACGTGTGAACTCACAGTAACTGAAAGCGTACACAATCTCTATGCAAACTCAATACAGACTACATCTCAGCACGGAGAGGGGTCATAGGCATGGAATTTCTTCTCCCATAGCCAAGGTGTGATTGTCAATTGACAGCCACAGCAGATATTTAAAAGTGAGAGAGTTAAGAAGGCCACAAAGTTGAGTGGATAAGAAAAGGGAATGGATCTAGAAGAAGCGAGAAGTGGGTGATTATGATTGAGCAGAGTGCATATGTTTCTCAAAAAGCTATAAGTAAGCCTTTAAAAATAAAAATAAATGAAACATGGCCAGTGAGATAACTCTGTAAGTAATGGTATCTCCTGCCAGTCTTGACCTCTATGACCAGGGTCCACACAGAAGGACAGAATGGAGTATGTGTTCTTTAACCTCCACATTTATGACATGAACATGCACATATGTATGTATACACATAGACGTCCACTGTACATACATTCATATATATATATATATATATATATATATACTTCAGAATATCTTAAACAAAATTTCACAAACTTATATTACAAATACAATGCATAGAACAGAGCAATCAGTTCTTTTACCCCACTACCATGACCTCTACTACCATCTTCCTAAAAATATGTTGATTTGACCTAGATTCTAAAATAGAAATATATCATATGTTTATATATATATATATATTGTTCATGAAAAATTGCTTTGTTTTGCACGTAGATATCCTTTAGTGAAGAACAGAAGAAATAATGACCATAAAAGAATAATTCAACACTTTCCCTTCATTGTTAAAATGTTGACGAATAAGGAATATTGAGCTGGAGGGACTGGAGAAAGACAATAAATCACATCATGCTGACAGAGTATCAGGGTTAAAAGCTTAAAGCCTCTCTTTTGAGAATTACTGAAAAGCAAAATTATTAATTTAGATTAACTGAAAGAGCATTCAGTGATTGAAAAAAATCAAGACAGTACTAATTTCTTGAGCTAATTCTCATTAGTATAGACAATTTTAAGGGTAGTGTGAAATTAAAATTTTGTGGCTGTGAGTAGAAAAGTATCCCTTAGATGCCAAAAAAGTTGTTAATATCTTACTTGAAATGTAGATTTTATTTTTAATTCTGATGTGTAGAGAGCTCTTCATGTTGGGTAAGTATTTATCAGAACTGTAATTCTTTGGCTACAGTAAGCAGATGGCATTTAGAGGGCATTTGTTTGCTTATCTTATCTATTCAGCATTTATGAGCTGGTTCTTTATCATCTATAAAAGCAAAGGGAACATGAACTATGAGCTACAACAAAGAGATATTGTGAGACCTTGTGAGCACCGAAGAGATATTATCTGCGATACAGATTCCATCTCCTCATGCCTTCAATCTGCCAGAGCACATTTTCTTCAGATGCAGTCAAAACCTCGGTAAAGGAATAGGAAAATTAAAGGCGAGGCATGCATGCAGTCTGTGAGCAAAAATGGAAGGCTCATCTCATTCCTCCATGTCCTTGTTTCTGCAGAATTGCCAGTTGGGGAAGTGAACATCTTTGTTACAAGAGAATGAAGATAGTAAAGCATAATATTTCAACATTATGATTTTCAAGAGGATGGTGTGTGTGTGTGTGTGTGTGTGTGTGTGTGTGTGTGTGTGTGTGCGTGCATGCGTGCACATGTGCGCACGCTCTCACGTGGGTGCGTGTGCAGGCATGCATCATAGCTTGCTTTTGTCCTAAAAAGAAAACATTTTCCTTGAAATTATTAGCAAGTGATAGCCCTGTATGAATAACATTTCTAACTATGCAGACAACATTTGGTATTGAAATGTATTCTTGTGCTCTGCAGGTCCATCACTCAGTCCTAGTACTTTATATGCTGCCCCAGTGCTGACTTTCTTATTGCTATTCACCTCCTGGACTATGAACTCACTGAGCCAAAGGACTCATGTATTGCATGTCTATAATTTATTTTTAAATCAACATATCAATAAATGTGCCCTTTATGGTTATTTCTCCCAAGGGGTCTTCTCACTGGGTTGTCCATTTTTGTAAATTATCTTTTATATATTCAGTTTAGGCTAAATTATGAGGCCCGTCATTGCCTTCTCTTTCCTCTATAGCCCGCAACTTATTTGCAAGCGATTGCATATTTCACCAACCATATCTCATTAGACACACTATTACCACCTAGTCTGAGTCTAAGTTCTGCTTCTCAATAGCCTACTAGCTGGTTTCCTTGCTTTCCTCTTCCTGGCTGCAGCCTTATCGCCCACTCTGCAGCTGTATGATTTTAGATTCAATCTGTATCCGAAACCTCTTCTGGAGCTGCCAATGGAAGACTTCAAATGTCTAACCTCTGGCCTCAATGCATATCTTCAAGAACACACACACACACACACACACACACACACACACACACACACACACACAGAGAGAGAGAGAGAGAGAGAGAGAGAGAGAGAGAGAGAGAGAGAGAGAGAGAGACAGACAGACAGACAGACAGAGAGACAGACAGACAGACAGACAGACTCACTCACATATTCATGAAAGTCACACACTCAGAGGGGTGTGGGTTTAGAAGATCTACAAAAACAGTAATAACAAAAAATGTAGGTGCGAAGGAGAAAGAAAGCCTTAGGTGAAGCAAGTGTAGCCTATATAAATACTCTAATAGATGTTAGCATGGAGGAGAAATGGAGGAATTTCAAGTCTGTTGACCTAGATATGTGCATGCTTAATTCACTCTGTGCCAAGAGGAAGCTGAAATGTCCATTTCTAATGTACTCATACTGAAAGCAGAAAATGAGCTGGGAGAAGGACATTCACCATCATTTCATTGTATCTCAAAGTAATAATTTTCATTTTATTTTATTTTTATTTATTTATTTATTTTTTGGTTTTTTTGAGACAGGGTTTCTCTGTGTAGCCTTGACTGTCCTGAACTCACATTGTAGACCAAGCTGGCCTCAAACTCACAGCGATCCTCCTGCCTCTGTCACCACGCCTGGCTCTCAAAGTAATAATTTTTGAAGTAAAATTATTTAATATGTGAAATTAACTAATGACTAAATACTGCAACTAAATATCTTTAGGTATATCTTTAGGTATGCATCTTTATGTATGTCTGCTACACTGGTAAGATCACCAGTTCAAAGCAACAAAATAACTGTCAAATAAAATAATATGTTCTTATTTCATTTTTGAACACTTAATTAATTGTAATATTGTTTAGCTGGGACATTTAAGTCTGAACTCACAGAAAGAAAGAACGGAGATAGTTCCCAATGCCAAGAAGAGGGTAGTTGAAGAAAGTAAATATGTGAGTTCTTGTTAGTTCTCCTAAAGAGGGCAAGCATTAGGAATTTATTTCACTGTGTGAACTCAGTAATAATGGATAGTATATTCCAAAATTTCTAAGACAGATTAATGCACAAAAATGACAGGCTAACTAGCTAACTTGAGTCTTTCTGTTCTTATAGCATTACACTGGACACCGCAGCTTGTTATGACTTACAGTTAATGTAAGCAAGTTGGGATTTATGGGAAAATGACTATTCTTCTGTCCGATTTGAAGAGAAATCATTAATGAATGAAGATCTGAAAGAAGGATAGATGTGGTACTTCCAGACATGATTCAAAGGGACATTTTCATTATTTGCCTAAAAGAGTAAGACAGCAGGTTCTGTCTTCCCTCGTTATATTACAGCAGGTGAGTTTTTAAAATGAGCATTAATAAGTTAATGAGCTCATACAAATTAACATTTATCCAATTTCTGAGTATGAAACAAGTCAAGGAAAAGTCAGTACAATTAGAACTCTTTAAAAATAATAGTTCCAATTATATCTCTATGGCCAAACATATATATACACACATATATATGTATATGTATATACGTGTATATATATCCTTTCTTCCCCTTCCCTGTTCACTTCATTCTTCTCTTCATTCTTTTGTCAAATTGAGGATTAAACCTATCACTTCACGTGTTCCAGACAAGCACTCTATCATTGAAATATATTCTTGGTGCTGTTTTTTGTTTTTGTTTTTGAAGACACGGTTTCTAACATTGAGTATAATTAATTCTATATTACCTAATAATATTATAATATTCTAAACCAAATGAGTTATCCAAATGAGTTAATTTGGATTGTTTTTAAACACTAACATGGGTTTGACTATGCTTACGTTTGATATATAACTTTCTGAAGTTTTCAGTAAGAAGTAATTGTACCCCTCAAACTTGCTAATGTATAATAAATGTCTTGAAGTGTTGATTTATTTTACCCATTGACATCAAGACCTCTACATTTTTATTCCTATGCTCCCATATGTAGAGAAGCACCAACCTGAAGAAAAATGATTTTGTGGCATAGGATGAGATCACTACCACAATGCATTTTTTTGGCTATTAAAAATAGACTTAAATAACACTTGCATATAGCTGTGTGTGCCAACTAAGAATATTTTTCCAGTATATTCATTAGCTTTTCAATCTGCTCTGGTGGCATTCCCCAGTAATGACACTATTTCTTAAAAGAGAACTTCACAACTGTATTTGTATTTGTTTGGAATTCCAGTAAAATATATATGGTACACTATTGTGGCTGTATAGAACGAATAATATATATATATATATATATATATATATATATATATATATATATAATGCATATTTAAATCTGTGTTTATGAACACTTTGATGATATTTGTTAAAAGTAATTTTGTTAGTATTTTTTCAAAGTCTTGTGTGCCATGGAAATAGAAGAGATTGATTGTATCTCATTGCCCACAGGAAGATAAACTAGTTGCACTTTACTAACTTGCAGGCATATTAGATGCAAGCATTGGATGGTGTGTGAAGTAGGGAGAAATGTTAGGTGTTTAGTGAAAAAACTACCACATTCAAAGCCTCTTTTGTCCAGATTTTCTTGGAACTTCAGCAGTTAAGGTTGCAGTCCATATTCATTATTTGGGGCTTGGTTATGTTAAATTTGAAGTCATAGGAAGCTTAGATAAGGACCACTTTAACTTCTTTCCTGTCCTTTTGACCACTGTCTTGTGCAAGGTTTGAAGAAAGTCGTGTTTCTCTTTTTTTGTGATCTTTGTTTTCCTTTTTAAAAATATTTTTTATTAATTTATTCATATTACATCTAAATGGTTATCCCATCCCTTGTATCTTCCCATTCCTCCCTCCCTCCCATTTCCCCCTTACTCCCCTCCCCTATGACTGTGACTGAGGGGGACTTCCTCCCCCTGTATATGCTCATAGGGTATCAAGTCTCTTCTTGGTAGCCTGCTATCCTTCCTCTGAGTGCCACTGGGCCCAGGTCAAATATGGGCACCTGAGTTTAATCTTCCTTTTACGAGGCTTCTGAGTCCTATCCTTTCTCCTCATCTCCTTCCTGCCCATCTTCCTATTGGTTTTATTTGGTTGCTTGGTTTAGCTTTTTAAGCAGTCTCATGTTGCTCAGGTTGGACTCAGAACCCTTGTGTAACCAAGGGGGAATTTGAATTCTGGATCCTCCCCTTTCTGCCTCATAATGCTAGATTATTGACAGGTACCAGCACACTTGACCGTTTTAAATTCTTGTCATTCCTGATATTACCAGCAGAGAAAAGGTGACTTTCTCTAGACCTCTAGGTACAAGTGTAATATTTTTATATCTGTTCCTAACATTTCTCCTTTGTTACTCAAAATCTGATCTTTATTTCACCTTAAATTATTAAACTTGCACTATCTATAATAAAATAAAAATGAAGGAGAAAACTGAACAGAATATATTGCTCAGCAAAATGGGGAACAGGGCAAGGTCCTTCCAATAGTGGGTAGGGTAAAAATATCCCTGGAGACAAATGTTCTCACTCACTTTACACAGTGCTCAGCAACCATAGAGAGAAGTGTGGTCCATGATCTCCCAGCTCCATCTGCTAAGAACAAAGCAAGAACCCAGTCAACTTCTTAGAAGAAGCACAAAGAGATTGGACTTTGCTATAATGGGGACAGTGAACCAACTGAACTTGAATTTGATTGATTTCATTTTTTTCTCTTTTCTATTCATTTATCCCTTCCCCTGCCCTACTCTCTCTTTTTTTCTCACATATTATTTATATGTATATGTATGTATGTATATATGTATGTGTATGTGTGTGTGTGTATATATATATGTATGTGTATATATATATGTATGTATATATATATATATATATATGTATGTGTATATATATATGTATGTATATGTATATATATGTCCAAAACAAGAGGCATGGATTTTTGGTGTTGTCTGTTCATCATTCCCCTTCAAGATGTTCCTAGAGAGAACTACTCCTACAGAGGATGAAATAGAAGTAGGAAAGGAAGAAAAGGAAAAAAAGAAGAAAAATACAAATGGAAGTCTGCTATCTTCCCATCTCTCTCCCATGAACACTTCACCTCTAAAATTTATTTCCACACCCATTTTTATTTTCTAAAAGTTCTACCAAGGAACTGAAATTCTCTCTGTATTTTATAAAACAAAAGGATCCTTGTTTGAGAAAACTCAGCATTTTGACAGACTATTGTGACTGAACAAATAACAATACGATCTTGCCTTCCAAATCTGAGTGTGTCATCCTTTGCTCACTCAACACTGTACCTATCCATGTCTAAAAGCCACACACCTACCCAAGACATTTCCAGCCCCATTTCCTCTCATCTATACCCCTCTTTCTCTCTTTCTCTCTCTTTATGATTTGTTCTTTCCAGACCCTTTGCAATTATCCCTTCAGATAACGGTTAGCTCATTAACTGGGGTGTGAATCACGCATCTTTCAAGAAAGATACAGGCTTTGTCCAGATCAGATGATACATCTTTTGATATAGATTTTTAAACTAGTTAAGATAGAAGTCATTTTTATCTTTCTTTATTCACATGATTCTTTCTTCTTTCTTTCTTTTAGCAGCTGACAGCAACTTTTCTTCATATTTTCTATCGTGTGATAACCTGCCCTCTTTTGTACAGATTTTACTTTTAAATAAAAATAAGTCATCTGCCCACTAACAATGCATAATGTACACTTATGTGACAGTATCTTTATGTTCACTTCCTTGTTCAATAAATATTTATATTGAGAATAAAGAATATATATAATGAGATAAGAAACATGGACGCATATGTACTTGAATTAATTACTTTACCATGCTATAATAAAATATCATGACAAAAAGCATCTTATGGAATAAACATGATTATTTTGTCTTGTGGTTCCAGAGGAATATGAATCTATAATTGTGGAAGATTCAGAAAGTTTCAGGCATTGCAGCAGGAACAGGAAGTTTCATTTGCGAGCTTTAAGAAAAGGGAGTAAACTAGAAGTACAGTAACCCTATAAACTCAAAATCTGCCCTGATCATGTACTTTCTAAAGCAGTGCTGAGCCAGCACCCAGACTGTACTACCAAATGGAAAGCAGTTGTTCAAATCTCAGAGTCAGTGGCAACCATTTGCCATTTAGATTACCACATTACTAATAGGATATAAAGAATATTTTCTACTAAGACTGTTAAAAGAAGTATTTGTTGAAGTAATAACAGCTTTGAGGTGAACATAGAACTGTAAAAAACAATACCTATGCTGTTACACATATTTTCAACCTTTGGAGTTAATGGAGATCAGTTATTGCTCCTGAAAAAAATCATGTTTTCTCAAGGTATTTTACTGTTTAGACAGTAGTCAGCCTTGGTGAGACATCATAACACATTAGTGGAAGAGCAGAGACATATACCCTTTTGAGGTTAGTAATGTAAACTATACTAAAAATCTTCTTAGACACTCATGGAATATCTATGGTCTTGCTCATTAAACTGTGAAGTTACCTCTATGTGCCACAACAAACAAATAAACAGGGGCTAATGTTGACTTTGTCACATTTACAGATTTAAATGTCTAATTTGTTGTTAGATATTATTTTTACTCAAACATTTTGCAAAACTTCATAAATATGTATTATATTTATATCATTTATGCATTCTTTTTTCCTCTTCAATACTTTATATATCCTTGCAACTCTCTTTAACATTTATGGCATCTTTTCCACTAATTATTATTGTTAATCACGTACAAACACATGTATGATTAAATATCAAATATAACCTGCTATGTCCATTAAGTGTTACTCCTATGCATATAGTTTTAGGGTTGATCACTTTGTTTTGGATAACCATTTAAGGCAGTGATTTTCAAACTTGTGGGTTGTGAATCCTTTGGGGGACAAAAATCTTTTCATGGGGGTCCCCTAAGACCATCAGAAAATACAGATATTTACATTTTGACTCATAAGAGTAGCAAAACTACAGTTATGAAATAGTGATGAAAATCATTTTGTAGTTGAGACCACCACAACACGAGGAACTGTATGAAAGGGTTACTGTGTTAGGGAGGTTGAGAATCACCGTCTTAAGGCCTCACTCCAAAGACCAATTTTGCCTTCCTCAGCAGTAGTTAATTGCCTACAACTCTTAACTTAGGGATAGAGCTCTATGAAACTTCCACATCTATGTTTCCATGTCAACTGTGGTTTACACTACATTCTGTTGGACTTTCATGAGTACATCTTCCCTGCCATATACAGAAGCCAGATCTCTCAGCAGAATTTCTGGACCACTGGCTTTTCCAAACTTTCTGTCTACTTTTCCATGATGATTCCTAAGATTAGGAGTAGAGGTTTTATTGTAGATTTAATCATTGGTGCTTGACATCACATTGTCAGTGGTTTTCCAATTGTTAAGCTCGGTTGGTCTCTATCTATTGTATAAAGAAGCTTCTTAGATGAGAGTTGAGAACTATACATACTTGTGGAATAAAAATATATATTTAGAATGCAGTTAGGAGTTATACCGCTTTATGAAAGTAACTTTAGTAATTCTTCTCTAAAATCTATGACTTCACTAGCCACGTGTAGTTGGCTACATTTCCAGGAACAAATGAAGAATTCGAAAAACAAAAACCAAAGCGTCAAAAAACAAATAAACTAATTTTTAAAAGGTGGGCTGTGAATCTGAGAAGAGATATTTCAGAAGAAGAAATTAAAATGTCTAAGAAATATCTCAAAATTGTTCACCATCCTTAGCAATTAGAAGAATTAAAATTAAACCACCTTTGAGATTTCATCTTACCCCAGACAAAGTTGACTAAGATCAAGAAAACAGCTGGCATGGGATGAGGAATAAGGGAATCCTTATTCATTGTTGATTCTAGTCACTCAGAAAATCTGTGGGAAAATCCTCTAAAAGCTAAAAACAAGTCTATTATACTGTGGTGGTTTGAATGAGAATAGTCTGCAAAGGTTTATATTTTTGAGTGTTTGGTCCTTAGTTGGTGGAGCTATTTGGGAAGGATTAGGAGGTGAGGCCTTGTTGAAGAACCTGTGGACTTGTGGAGGAGGTAAACACTGGTGATCTGTGAGCTTTGAGGTTTCAAAGCTTAGCTTAAGTTTAGTCTCTCTCTCTCTCTCTCTCTCTCTCTCTCTGTCTCTCTCTCTCTCTCTCTCTCTCTCTCTCTCTCTCTCTCTCTCTCTCTCTCTCTCTCTCTCTCTCTCTCTCTCTCTCTCTCTCTGCCTGTTGCCTGTGGATCAGAATGTGAAGCTTTCAGTTACTGTTACAACAGATGTCTGTCTGCTTCACCCCATGAAAATTATGGGTTAACTCTGAACTGTAAGCAAGCCTCAAGTTAAATATTTTATTTTTTAAGAGATGCTGCTCTTCACAGCAGCAACAGAACAGTAGCTAAGACACATATGACCCACCTATACCACATCTTGGCATATGTCCAAGGACTCAGCATCCTAGTGCGCAGATACCGTATGCTCAGCCATGCTCATTATTGCTCTATTCATAAGAGCTATGGAATGGAAACAACCTAAATTTCCTTCAACAGATATGTAGATAATAAAAATGTGATATGTACACACTATGGGATGTTATGCAGCAACAAAGGAAAGTAAAATCATGAGCTAACTGTTCAGCAAATGGATGGAACCAGAGAGCTTTATGTTGAGTGAGGTAATACAGACCCAGAAAGACAAACACTCATGCCTTCTTTCATTTGGGAGTATATAAGCTGAAGTAACCACAGAAGCCAGGGTATTTATTTTTTATAATTATATATATATTTTTATTTTTTTATTAATTTATTCTTGTTACATCTCAATGTTTATCCCATCCCTTGTATCCTCCCATTCCTCCCCCCCCCCATTTTCCCATTATTACCCTCCCCTATGACTGTTCCTGAGGAGGATTACCTCCCCCTGTATATGCTCATAGGGTATCAAGTCTCTTCTTGGCAACCTGCTATCCTTCCTCTGAGTGCCACCAGGTCTCCCCCTCCCGGGGACATGGTCAAATGTGAGGCCCCAGAGTACGTGAGAAAGTCATATCCCACTCTCCACTCATCCTATTGGGTCTCTAAATGAGAGACACATGGGAGAATAGCAAAATAAAAGGATCCAGAGGGTCCTAGAAACCTACAAGTAGAACATTATGATAGGCAGATTTGGGCCCAGGGGTCCCGCTCAAACTAAGGCACCAGCCAAGGACAATACAGGCGGTAAACTTTAAACCCCTTCCCAGATCTAGCCAATGGTCAGAACATTCTCCATAGAAGCCAGGGTGTTAAAAAGGGATAATAAAGGTCAGTTGCTCTAGAAATGGAGATAATTAAGATACAGGTGAAGTAAAAATGTAGATGGGGAAAAGGAGTAGGGGCTTTAATTGGGAGGGGGAAGGAAGATAATACAGAGGAGAGGAATGAATAACACTAAGGGTATTTGAGAATGTATGAAGTTATGCCGCTTGGTGTGATTATGTAATTCCTAAGAACCCTAGACTAATAAAATTCCCAGTTCCAGCCTGGAGGTGACTTCTGATCTCGCATGTTTGAAGAATTGCAGGAAAGATGAGTGACGTCATCAGAGTGTAGATTAAAGTAAAACTTGATATCCGTAAACAAGGAAGTCAAGGGCCAGAGATTTTAGAGTTTAAATTTAATTATAAAATTAAATTAGAAGACTCTGGCATCTTAAGAATGGTCATGGTGGTGTTTTCTTTATTTAAAATATCACTAGCCTTGTTCTGGAAGCAATGGGTTGAATGGGACCAGAATGGTCACAGTTCTCCGTGTAGACATCACCTGGTGGAGATGTTGCAACGATGGGCATCAAAGTTAAAATTTAGTGACATTTTATAAAATAGAGTTGAATGCTTAGTTTTCAATTTACTCTTCAACAGATGTATATGAGGACATAGTATGGACATAAATTTTTATTTTATTTTATTTTTATTTTTGAGACAAGATTTCACTGTGTAGCCTTGACTGTTCTGGACTCCCTCTGTAGACCAGGTTGGCCTTGAACTCAAAGATCCACCTGCCATTACTTCCCAAATGCTGTTATTAAATGAGTGTGCCACTAGACCTCATGGACATAGCTTTTAAACATGTAAAGATAAGTCACTAAAAATTTAAGAGTCATTTTACATGGTAGTCAATATAATTTTCAAGAAGTGTTCATTAAAAAATAGCCTAGAAACTGTCTTAAATTGGCAGAAATGTGATGTATTTAAATTCCTGTTTTATCTTTCTGAATTCCCTAATTCCTCGACAGTGCATATGAGCCTAATACCTCACCCATGAGGAGTGCTCTGTCATAGAGACTTGATTGCTGCAGCAAATTGTTTAAGTGAACTACAGAATGGACTTCTGAAAAGAAATTGCAGGAGGATGGCAATTTCAACAGCACATCTTTTATTCACATTTGATTTGAGTGTGTACCTGTGTGTGAAAGAGAATTTAAGTGGCTATAATAACAGCTTCAAGAAGGAATAAGATTCTGTTACTTAGATTTTATATTTTGAATAGCATTATTGAACACTTTACATTGCATTAAAAATGACAGCCACAAATCAGCAAAATACTCCATGTTCAGAATCTTATCTTTACATTTTTTAAGCGAGTGATTTCCATAGTGTTCCAGGAGGCTGGTGTTATCTAAAACTTTCCATTTACTTGAACATGACCTTTTCCTTATTTCTAAATCTCCTGGCTGCCTCTCTGGCTTTAACTAATGTTCTCACCAGGAGGTAATTGAACACTGACTGTTCTGTTAGGTGGGCAGTTCAATGGAGACAGGTCTATAGGATCAATGGCTGAGGACAATGAAGAGTATCCTATCTCTTTACAAAGCTAAAGAAACCTGACGGAGTTTTCTGATTGGATTGAAGGCTTGCCTTTTCTCTTAAATTCACCTAATCTTTTAAATCATCTCTGTAAATATGCAATAACTGGTAAGATATTCAATGCTTGATAATTTTTACATCCTGAATATACAAGTTATTTTAATTTTACTGACCATTCATTGGGGAAGAGTTGCATAGCAGTAATATTGAATGTGGAATATTAATGGGACAGCAAAAACCAAACTTATAATTATAAAAATCAAGAGGCCTTAAATGAGTAACATTAGTAAGCAAAACTGAAGTAAAACCAAAAACAAAGTGAAAACTTGGGCTGAAACATCTGAGGTGCTTTGATCTAAAGCAAAATCAAACGAAAACAGCAGTCTTGACTGACCGAGCAAGCACTGCATTTGATGACTCAATTTGTTCACTGGGATGAAAAGTAATGATAGAAATTTTATAATTTAAAAATAGCTCAGAAAGCCCAGTCAACTGACACACCACCCAGAACATTTTCAGTAGCAACACATGTAATGAACTAAAACCGTTTATAATAGAGGATGTCTTTATAGCCTGATTTATGTGTCAGAGCATGGAGGAAGAATTAGACAGAATTCAAAACCCAGAGTCACCGGCTTTCAGAACAGCTCACATATCATTTGATATTAAAACTGACTTACACTTCTATTGTTACTGATGGGAATTTACATACAAGTTATCACCATTTCTATGTACTCAAAAATATTTGCATTTCCTGTGCAAAAGGATAAAAGACAATTTTATTTTGCTCATTTAACATGCAGTAATATTTAAACATACGGATTTTGCAAGATGTTTTTTCAGTACTGAGGAAACCATAGTGAATTGACAAAATTTTAGAAAAATCTTTTGAGGTTTTGTTAGTGGATTCTGTAGTAACATTCCTTTATTTTACATAAGAAGAGAAACAGTTTCCAGTTCTCTCTCCCCCTTTCACATTCCTTGTCCTCCTTCCCTTCAGGTCCATCTGTCCTTTCATTCCTGTCTCCTCTCCTGTTTCCATTCCTGCTTTACATTTCCTTTTCTATCTTATAAAACAATGTAAACAACTCCTGAAAGAAAGCACGTCTTAGACAGATGCAGTTACAATGGCATATTTTTTCATTTGCTGATGATGAATCATTACAGTCAGTGTTCTGAGACAGTATTACCTGAGGGTGTGGAGCTGGGCTATATGCACCATGAAGGCGAAGAGGAGCTTAATAAACTAAATAGTCCACTGTGAAATGTGTCACGCACACAGCTGTGTGTATAGAGAGGGGACATTCAGCTCAACAACTGTTCGGACTCCAGCGGTCAGGAAGTAAGACTCAAGGTGAAATCTGAGTGATAAATAGTGAGGTCAAGGTAAGAAAAAGTAGTAAGGATGAAAAAAAAAAAAAAAAAAAAAACAAAAAAACAACAACAACAACAAAAAAAAAAAAAAAAAAAAAAAAAACCCATACCACTTGCTTCAGAATTGATGCATACTAAGATCTTCTGATCCAGAAGCAGCCCCCAAACTTTAAACACAAGTAAAAATTACAATTGTTAGTTCATTCAGTTGCACCTTTATTTAAAGTTATCTCTTCTATTCAACAGAGTAATGGAGTTTGCACTGTCAATAAATCATGCTGAACTTTTCAGCATCTTATTATTGCAGGATCCTACAACTTTATCTTATATTCCAAATATGGTACCAAATCTGCAAATTTTCAATAGTAATTTGCTATATATAACAGCGTGTCTATTCCCTCGGATCGGAAGCCCTCCTACTATCCTCTCTCCATGGCACACTCCAAGCATGCTACCCTTGTGTCTGACGAACCTTTGTTTTTGTTCAGGTCAACTCAAATTCCATTCCCCACGGACCACATTATATTGTATTCTTTGCATTAAAAATACACATGAACAAACACACAGTACAAGTCTCATAGAAAGAGTTTACCAAAAAATGTTCCTTAACAAAATGATTGAGATATAAGTTTGGCAAACTAGAAAATTTATGCCACTCTAGCCATTCGTTATGAATTATGCAACAAGTTTCTCATTGTTTTAATTGATAATCTAAAATACAGTATTAGATCATTTCAAAGAAGAAAATAAATATGAACTAAAACTCACTTTGGTGATAGATGCAGGTGGACAGTAAATGATAAGATTTATAATATAATTTCTTATTGGATTTCACCAAGTTCAGAATCTGCATAAATACTTTATCTTTCCAACTCACCATCAGTTTATAAGTCACTATTGAAACAACAGGAAAAAGTTTCCACTTTTCTAAATCTAAACCCAGGAATTATCCACATGTTTTATATAGAGAGATGATATGCTTTCATTATCATTATAGTTGACTCTGAAGAAAAGTTGGAGAGAAAGAATAAACAAAGAAAAACAAGGTAGAGTGAGACAAACCAGTGTTCGTGCTGACTGTATTTTGCTTTGTTTTGTTTTTTCTCTAATTGTTTTTCTCTGTGTGTAGTTTACACATATGCAGGTGTCTGTGTCTCTGTGTGTTCCGAAGCCAGCGGAGGGTGTCAGTGTCTTCTTTCATCCCGCTCCACCTACCACTTTGAGACAAAGCTTCTCCTAAACCTCAACAGAATGATTGCTTATCAGATAATCTGGCAGGCAGCAAGCTCAGTGTTAGTATTTTTTAAAATTTATTTTATTAATTTATTCAGATTATATCTAAATTGTCATCCCCTCACTTTTATCTAAGTGCTAGTATTTTGCTTCAGTTTGCCTAGCTGTGATGTCATCGCCAAACTGCCATGTGGGCATGGCCCTGCCCAGGGCTATATAAAAGGACAGTCCAATCTTGCCCCTCCCTCTTTCTCTCTCTGCCCTCTCTTTCTCTGTCTCTGTCTCTGTCTCTCCTCCCTGGGGTACCCCTCCTTGTTTCTTTCTCTCCCCATACTCACTTAATAAACGTCATATAATATCTGTTGCCTTGCACCTTAATATCTTATTACTTTATGCCTTATTATCTTAATATCTGGTATCTTGCATCTATTTTATATCTTATTATTAATCATAAAATTGGTGGCCCATTACGAATAAAAGCTCTTCCATGACTATTTTAAGTTATTAAGCCTGGGATCCTATATACTGAACTCCATTCTTCCAAATTTCATTCTAAATCTCCATTCATTCCGGTCCTAAGCCATTATCACCTTACCTTCAGACCGTGATTCTAAACTAAGGTGACGTAAATTTCCGCTGCTACGATCTCTCCCTGGCTCAGAGCACAACCAATTGGCACTGGCTAGCCGTCTGAATGCCCCACCAGTAGCTATTGTCCCTGCCAGCACTGTTTTTGGTAAGCAAATGTCCACCACAGACAGTGACCAATTTTGGGCCCCTCTGGAGGAAGGACTTTGGGTTGGCCATGCTCTGCCAGCTAAAGCCAGACGCCTGTGGCACTGATAGGTCTGGATCGCAGCCCAGCCATCTGAGGCTTCCTTTCTGGGATGCCAGCCTTCGGCTCTGGGGGTTTCATGAGGGCTGAACAGAGCCAAGCCCCCTCCCCTGGGCAGGACTAGATAGAACGGGGTAGGCAACAGAGCCATTGCGCAGCCTGCTGTGCAAACGTGCCCACGCGCTGGCAGCTACAACAGCTGGGCATCATGGCAACCTGCTAGCATTTTAAATCTGCCCACTATTACAGTCGCTGTGTTGGTTCAGGATGGAGGAGGTGGAGCTTTTGCAACCACCATGGCTAGCCTCCATCTTTAAGGACAGCCACATGACCCCTGCCTGCTTTCCGCAGCTGCCCTGGCCCTTCCCCCTTTCCGGGATTCAGTGATGTACACATGCTTGGCCCCTACGCACTAAGCCCCTTCTGCCAAAAGGCAGGCCTGAGAAGGCCAGGGTTGGAGTTAACCTTCTTCGTGAGGTGACCAGCAACAGGCAGCTTTGCTAACTTGGTTGATCATGGGCTAAAAGATTATGGGCTGAAAAAAATCAAATACAACTGCCCCTTTCTCTAAAACTATTTTCCAACTCTTAAAAATGAAAGTTGTCTCTAATTTCTTTTTCTACTATCAAAAAAAAAAAAATCATACGATTGTTTATTGGCTATATTTTTACCCTGATCCAAGGTGCTTTGTTTCTAACACGGCTTTACTAATTTCTAGACAAGTAAATAAATGCTGTTTCTCCTGTCACCAGCTAACCTGGATTCAATCATTCCTGGCTAATGGGTTTGATACGGTTTTAAAATTATTCTATAATATTCTACTGTATTAACATTTATTTGATTACAATGTTAAAATTTAAACCACTGCCTTAAAACATGTTTAGCCTAAAATTCTAAATGTGGTATTATTGATCATTAAAAAAAAAAAAAAAAAAAAAAAAAAAAACTGTCCTGTTCTCTTTTATGGACTGTTTTTGGATTGCGTTTATGTTTCTAAGGCTCAAACTTAACAGGCATAAAAGCTAAATTCCTAGCTTTAACTGCTAAAGTCTTATAAATGACCAAGTCATTTAACATGTTCAAAAATGTATTTTTAGTCATGCTAAGAACCAATGTGAGTAATTATATTTTCAAGGTCAAACATAGAATGAGATCACAACATTCTAGTTTATGTTTACCAAGAATAGTTTAGAACAGATAACTAGCACTTAACTCAAATATGCCAACCCTCAAACTTGTCAGAGATCTGTTGAATATGGCATTTAACATATGTAAAACAGAAATTATTATAGAAACAGAGATTCCCAGATCATAACGGTAGTTCCCAAGGTCTCAGAACACTTGTGTGCAATGGCAAGTGACTTCAACCGTGGAGTGTGGTTTCTGGCCATGGAGCAACACTGCTCCCAACCTCAGCTATGGATCAGCCTTTGGACAAACTGGACACCCGGAGAGTCATTGTCTCATTTTGATGAAGACAAGGTGAGGTCAGTCTCTTCCATGTTCACCTTCCACAGAAATAGCCTCTCATCCTCTGTGCCTGATGCAAGACTGTCTCTACCCATGGTGCCATGTTGCCACAGGAGACAACTGGGACCCTGTCCTTTACTGAGATATGACTTAACTAGTTATCCCTGTCATTTTTATTAATACATTGATTCCTTTAGGTTACAATTTATCCTTCTCAAGTCTCTGATCACATTGATGGCTAAGCTGATGTTAGTTTCATAGCTAGGAAACAGACAATGATCTCCTTAGCCCAAAGTAATCTGCCATGTTAGTTCATTGGTCAATTCAATAGCTAGTTAAAAGTATTAGTTACTAGATCTCTTATATAAAAGGGCATACAGGCTTGCCTTACTCACAGACGTCAGGTTAAAGATAAACAGACTTCAGATACTTTCCCGTTCTTTTAGCTAAAGGACAGTGACTGCTTACAGCAATTTCACCTGTATCTTAAAGCTTCCAACATTTATAAATGTTAAAAGGTCTAAGAAAGTGCTCCAAGAAGGTATTTTATGATTGATACATGCAAGTTATGAATGTTAGAAGGTCTGAGACTGTGGTTTAAGTTGGTAAATGCAAGTTATGATGGTCAACATGTCTCACGGATGCTTCATTACTTCTTGTTGCTATCCTATTGCTAAGACATTGTTGTATTAACTGTTCAAAGTATTGACACTGATCAACGAAACCCTAATTTATTAACATAACTATGGTAAAACATTCTACTGTATGATGCTATCGTAGTTCCAAGCCCAAGATTTTAACTTTCCTTTGGTTTGTCTTTTCTTAAAATGTTTCTCAGTGTGCTTAAATTACCCAGTCCTCTAAACAGAGGGAAGAAGCTCCTCTGTCATGATGTGTACTGATGCTAAAGTGAGCTTTTCCCTCCTGCTCTACGGGAGATTTCTCTCCTCCATGTGTTAATGCTCCACAGAGGCTAGAAAGGCTTCTGCCTTCGCTAAACTCACCCAAGAGTATTGTGCCATTAACACAAAGTTCTTTTCCCAAGCCTTTGCTATGTTCTATATCTACCACGTTTTCCTATAATGTGTTCATCTCTAATAATGTATATTTTACTACCGATTTCAAACAAGGATGACACTAACGTGTCTAAAATTTATCTCCCTTTATGAACTTAAAAGAATTCTCGTAAGCTACAGGAAATCCATCTCTCAGGTCAAATGAAATTCAGATAAATACTGCAAACCAATGCCTAAGTTTCTCATCTACCACCTATCTCAATTGGTGACATTCCTTCTCCTTTTTACTGGTTTTGGGACTCCCTTCTCCCTTACTACCTGGTTGCCACTTTTCTGCACCCAACACCAGATACACTTCCCCTTCCTAGTCGTGTAAATGCTTTCCTTTTTCTGAGAGATGGTTGACACCTCTCTGGTTCACTTGGAGTGGAGGTGCCAAACCCCCATCCTCCTCACTGACCTACAACTAGGTTTGTTCTCATCAGGCGAGCTTTCAGATGTAGCTGCTCTCCTGCAGCTGTCCTTGCCGTCCACAGCCACTGTCTACATCCTGGTCACCGGGTGGCTACTTCTCCGGAGTCAGCTCATCCTCTGTCGAGCTGCACTCTTGGTTGCTGGTCAGGGCTGATGAGCTACTGACCAGTCTGTATCTGTCCCTTGGGTCCCTGTCTGTTTTAGGGGATGCCCTAACAGGTTACTGACTTCACCTCCCTGAGGGAAATGTCCAGATGCCTGTTCCTCCTAGCATGCCTTTGGGATGTCTTTTAGGGACTCCCAAATCCCTATGCCTACATTAAGGGTTCCTAAGCTTACATGTCTCTGCAACCAAATTTGGACAGTTCCAAAGCTAAAGCCTTTTAATTATTGCCAGCAATCCAGGTAAAATTGAAGGAAGCTCACTATATCCAAACCTTTTTTTTTTTTTTCCTCTCCCATGTTCAAGCCTTTCCTAGGGTGAAATAGAAGGAAGCTCCCTATATCCAAGCTTTTTTTTTTGCTCTCCCAAAATTCCAAGCATTGTCAGCATTGTCTCTTTCCTTATTTTCAAGACTTTTCTCTTTGCTTTCCCAAGACTTTCAAACATACATCTAAAGGGAATTCTCTCCCTAACCTACTATCTTTGTCTTCACCGACGTATATATTACAGTATCCTGCCAGACTTCCTAAAGCAGCTACCCACAAGTGTTCCTGTCCAACTACACAGATTGTGCCAGCTGGACCTGCATTGTTCCTCCTAGCTGGACCTGCATTGCCCTTCTCAGTAGCAGATGTTCTCAGACACAGGACAGCAAATCAACAGGCTGTTCTTCTGGAACCTCGGCAGTATTTCAGCCTTTTAAGCCCCTGTTGCCACCCTACTGCCCTCAGGAAGTAGTTAAGATGATTACTTCACTCCTTGTCCATTTGCAAAAGGCTGAAATGCTGTGCTCCAGGCCCTGGACAGACAGCTCCAGGTCCTCCCAGTACTCCTCAGTCCCTATCTGCTGCAGGACATGGCTGACACAGCCTGCCCTCTACCCTGAACTTTCAGGACAGAACTCTTCCTTCTTTTCTAGCATATTATTTGGACATTTATTACTACTGCTTTTTTTTTTTTCTATTTCTTTACTCCCTTACCTACATTTATATACTTTAAGTTACCATATGTAAATACAATCCAATGTTCCTCATTTTTTATTTTAAATTCTAGGAAAAGGTAGGAATGTTAGCATTCTGCTTCAGTCTGCCTACCTGTCATGTCCTTGACTACCTGCTGTGGAGGTGTGGCCCTGCCCAGCTACATAAAAGGATAGTCCTACCTCAACCCTCCCTTTTACTCTTCCTCTCTTTCTTCTTTTCACTTTTCCTGTCTCTGTCTCTGACTCTGTCTCTGTCACACTCTGGGGTACCCCTCCCCCCTTCTCTTCTTCCCCCATGCTTATTTAATAAACTCCTCTACAACATAATGTCTGCTACCTGGTATCTCCTATTACCTGATAAGAGATAATTAGGATCCCCCCAAAACAGAGGCTTTTCTATCACTTCACTTCATTTTTGTTGCTCATCTCTCCACTTCGAGATTCTCCTAGAGGAAAATGCTCCAGAGACTACTACCATGTTCCAGAAGCTGCAGTTACGGTTGCTTTTGCTGAATTGCAGGTTTGCTGTTTAACTGGTCTGCTGGAATCCATATGACAAAGAGTGGAATCATGCTGAGGGGGCCTGGTTAAATAAGCTTAAGCAATTCCGTGACAGGCTTCATTTTCTTGTTAGTTTAGGACAAGCCTAAGTCTCCATTTCTCAGAAATGAACTCAGCAGTTACTAGAAATATTGCAGAAAATGAGCAGCCAATCAGACATGGCCTAGCCATCTGGCTAGAGGAAGATATGATTGCTTAAGGCTGATCTACTGGCTGTCTGGAGATCTCTTATCTTATGATTAACTAATGATTAAGGTTGCCAGTGTCTTTTCAAGTCTGTCTGCTTTTTCAGTCTGAGTGCTCCAATAATGTTAAAGAATACCTAACCGCCCACCCTGTTGGAATTCCACCTGGTCACCATTTTGTCTAAATGGTGACTCCAGCATGCTGGATTTCTACAGGATAAATGCTCTTTATTGCTTGCATACTATTTGGGTCCGGGGTGTTTTCTTCAGCACACTCTGGCCCCTAACAACCCCAAGGAACTGAGTCTAAGACGGTCTATTTCCTCTGTCCCTATTAACCTTCTTTTTCTCCTATTTAGGACAAGTGGGTTGGAAAGGAGGTAGAGGCATTAAAGAACCCTAAATAAAGAAGGTTTTAGAAAGATCAAAGCCTATATAAGTGTGTTTAACATCTATGTTGCTTCCTGAGTTCTTTATAAATGATCTTAGAGAAATAAAACTAAATGCTAAAAATATGCACACCACATATAATTTTCAGGAAAGATAATAAAATACCAAATGTTGAACTCTGTGGGAAGGTGAAAACAAAGAAAGTTCACATTTCTAATTTTTATTTAATGAATTTTAACATTTATTTTTAATTTAACTAACCCACAAAACATATAAACTCTGGTGGGGGAGAGGCATTCTTATTTCCATATCATCAATAAATGTCAGGAATACCATGCAGGTTTAATCTGTAGGTTAAATTTTCAAAATATAAAGAGAGGAAAAATATTTTGTTTGTTTGTTTACATTTAGCACATTTTAGCTAATGTTCACATAAATAGGAGATTGTAGTTTTGCTATGAAAATTTATTTATGCTAAAAAGCCTTCTACTATTTTCATTCTGTGCTTTGGGAAGGCTAAATTATCTAGTTATATTGTATGAACTAGATTTTCCCAATAAAGTATTGTTGTTTTCACTTATTTTTCTAAAAAAAAAAAAAAACAATATTGAAAGACAAAAAAACCACAATGCAATCTTATGGACTTGTTCATAGTCTGGAAATATAGAGGAATGCAAATTGTATTTTCTCAGGGCTTGCTCCAATTGCTACACTGGAAAGATGCCTGCATGTCTATGCAAGAACAGTGGTTTTCTTTTAGTTTGAGAAGACAGGATTCAGGGTAAGGAGGCAAAACATTTTGTTCTTTGGGAATAGCATACTTTAAATCCTATGTTACTAATTTATAAGTAAATTCTGTATTAGAAGATTACAACATGAACTAATAAAGAAGTCAGAAAAAAAAATCAAAGTTTGGTCACATTTTCTGCCTCATTATACTATCTTGATTCTTGGTTTTCAGAGTGAACAGAAAAAATAATATCATTCATTGTAAGGCCAAGGATCTTAGCTGACTTCAGATTTTACAAAATCCCTGCTGTGAGTGTGAATCACTGTGGAAATGGTGATTCATGTCCTTTTGTAAAGGTTAGTCCTGCAATCTTTAAGGTAGGGGGAAAATCAGATAAGAGGTGGAGGGAGGGGGGCGTAGGTGATTGTAGGCCTCTCTGTGAGGGGAAATAGAATTTTTCACAATCTATACACTCTGTGGGAGTCCATTCTTCTCACAGCTGGTGACTGTTCTCCTGGGCCTGAAGGCAGAGACCCAAAGATTCCAATAATTCTAATTGCTTCATAGTGTCTGTCTGGAAAGAAGCAGATTCATTCACTGCAGTAGATAGACAAGCCCACTGTTAATTTCTATAAAAATAAATATGAACACCCATAGAAAGCCCACAACTTCTCGTAAGAAGTATCCGTGTTGTGTTGTTCCATAGGAAAGTGTGTTTCGAATAGATGCAATTGTTTTGTTCTTCATGAGATGTGTAGCATTGGTGCTCTTATGGCAGGATCAGAGGTGCTCAGGGTGGTATGGCTATGCCTGAAGATTGAGTATTACTCTCTTCTGAAATGGTCCAGGCTTTAGAATGAAAGTTAAGATTCTCAAAAACATATGCCTTAATATCAAAGGAATGTCACTTTGTCTTATTTCATTACAAGGACCAAGAAATAGATTTCTGTAAATGAACTTGCTTATCTGGCTCTCTCTTATTTCACAACTGAAAAAAGAAAAATCCTGAAACTCTGGCTCAGCTTATTTTGTGCTGATGTTCCCCTGTGTATCATTGCTGCCTTTAATGTGTCTGGAGAGCTAGCACTAATCCATGGCAGAGTGTGCTTGCAAGAGATTCCACAAACTCACAGGCTGATGATACACAGGGAGGAAAGCTCCTTAGCCAGTCTAAGCGTATGAACATTTCAGCAACAGTGCATGGGGAAGTTGGATATGTCTCTGCACTTACTGCTCTGGTTTAAATTAAGATTCTTCCACTGTTACTATCTTTGCTCCTTCCAGGCATCCTGATTTTTAAATTCCTTTAATATTAGCTATAATATTTCAGTTCCATCAATGTTACGCTAGACACAGACAACAAAAATAAGTAGTGATATCTGGATTACAATATGGCTGATAGATAGTGTAACTCAGAAATGTATTCCTTATTGGTTTTGGTAATCACTTCTTTGTCCTTTAAGAGCTGCCTTCCTGAAGTCTCAGCTTCCTCAGACTCTAGGATAAACTCTTGTCTGTGCTGGGACATGGGCTGCCATGTACTATAAACTGAGGCTTCAAAATGAATCAACATCTGGGCTGGCCTGCCAATAGGTTACGCTTGAATTGTTTCAAGCTTTGATGATGGGCAGCAAGGTGGGGAGAGCTAAAATGTTACAGGTCCAAAGCCAATACTGTGTTGGGTCAGTCTATTACCTCCCTTTCTCAAAAACTATTTAATGGGATTAATTTTGAGTAACTATGTAGCAACCCTATTAGGTCTTATCTTTGTTCCGTGCCTTCGCAACAACCTCCTCTGAAGCAAAACAACACAAACAAGAACAGCAACAACAACAGAAGCAAATAAACAACCAAACACACAACAACAAAAGAAACTTTATGAGCACTCTCCCATCTGCCGGTTCTGTCCTTAAACCTTCTGTTTACTTTCTACCCACTGATCTCCAACTCAAAAGAATTTCAAAGCTCTACATAGACTTCCTACTTTATCCTTGTTAATATATTTTTAATTTTTTTTGCTTCTTATATCCATAAATGGCTCCCTTTTTTATCTGCATGCTGCTCTGACTGAATAACATCTCCTCTATGAATCACCTCAGCCCTAAAGACTTACACCTGCTATTTGCTCCACATACGGAAGGCCTTTCATAACCCTTTGATGTCGAATTCCAGTTCATAGACGGTAGCTGAGTTGTCAACCTCTATCCTTAGGTCTACTGCTCTACTTCCCTTTCCTGTAAAATTATTTTTTTTCTACTTCCTTATACATATGTAAACAAAACTCTGGAGTATAAAAATGTAATGTTAGAATCCACTTGCTGTTCACATCTTAATACACGTAGGCCTTTTCCCTTCACTAACAGGCATCTCTAGCTAATAGATTTCTGGATGCCAGGATCTCCCTTCTGCACAAGTGAGTTTACATCAAAGGGACACTTGTGGCCACACATCTTCCCCACCCCTTCCCTGCTCCTTGCCTATGGACCAGAGCCTGCCTCCAGGCTTATTTTGTGAAACAACACTCCCTCAACCCCTCATCATCCCATCCCCTCTCTTCACAAAGGCATAAGAAGACATTCCCTACTTCTGCTACTTGGCCTCTGATTCCTCTCTTCAGAGATCCTGCTGTACTGCTTTCTTTGGTGGCTGGGGCCTGAACTGTCAGATTCTCCATCATGCCACTGTCTGTCTGTCCATGGAATCGATAGCTGTTCTAATGAACTTCATACCCCTAAAATCCACCTCCATGTCCCCCTCAAACATCCATGTGAGACTCCAGAAATATATTATTGTAGTTCAATTATAGTCTACTGTCAGTTTCAAGCATAGCACTATTTCAGGCATGTATTTACTGGTTTATCTGAACTTAACAAGAAACTAGTAGACTTGGCAAGGAATAGTGAATCTAAGCATTGGCTTGAACTTTAGAAACACAGTAAATATACTGTACTCCAGAAATTGCACTAAAGAATCCTGGATTTTCAAATGTATCAATTAAAAAAAGACTAACAACAACAACAACAAAACCCTAGAAACTCATATTTTCATAATGTACTTTGTATACCACAAAATTAAAATTAAGAAGAGAAAAACTTAGATCCAGTAGGGCATATTCATTTCAAGCTTTTTATTCACTGGTGACACCATTTGATAAGATTCCAGACATTTTCTTTTATTTTTTAAAGCTATTGTCAGTTACTGCATATTTTATACGGTAGTGTCTCTACTTGAATGATGGTGAACTACCTGGTATAAGCTGTTACACCTCAGACATGATTAAATTATATTTCTTCCTGTCTGAACAAAGATTATATTGAAAATACAAGAAGGATTCGGCACTAGGGAAATACATGTTAGTATTTGACAAGTGAGGAACGGTGCAGGAAAATATCAATATGTGATGTGGTCATGTAGGAGTCTAAGAAAAATAACAGAGAGTCATAAGAATGTTAAGTGGACAGGAGCCTAGCTGTTCTTTTGAGATGTCATTCATATAGCTCTATACAGTTTTCTATCTTGATGCTAATTTGGCCAAAGCAATTGGTATCCAGGGAAATCAGACACCCAATTCCTTGTAGTTCCCTGAAAAACAAAGACCTAAAATATAATGAAAATTAAATTTTAGCATGTAAAAATTATTCAAACTCACATTTTCTGCTACAGGGGCTACTGGAAATTAGTGTTATATTTTTAAATGTGTAACATTACAGAAACCGTGAGGTAGAGAGATGCACAGTGGTTAAGACTGCCTTCTATGGTTGTGAGCCTAGCCTTTAACGGCTGAGCCAGGGGAGAGTGGGGTCTGACTTTCACAAGTACTCTGGTGCCTCAATGGGGAGACCTGGTGGCACTCAGAGGAAGGATAGCAGGCTACCAAGAAGAGACTTGATACCCTATGAGCATATAGAGGGGGAGGAAGTCCCCCTCAGTCACAGTCATAGGAGAGGGGAGTAAGGAGAAAATGAGAGGGAGGGAGGAATGGGAGGATACAAGGGAGGGGATAATCATTGAGATATAATATGAATAAATTAATAAAATAAAATAAAATAAAAAGACTGCATTCTACTCTTGCAAAGGACCCAACATTGGTTCCAGTCTCCACAGACAGTGTTTCACAACTGCCTACATCTCCATCGCCAGCCGACCTAGGGCCCTCCTTAGGTCCTGCTTGCACATGGACACATCCACACAAAAGCACACACTGAATTTAAAATAATAATAATAAGCTTAAAATTATCGCACCAACAAGATGCATTTCTGAATGCCAGATAGTCAATATTAAAATTAAATTAAAGAACCAACTGTTGTAAAAACAAAAAAGGACAGTACTTTACTGACTTTTGAACACTGAAATAACAGCTCCCCATTGATATAGAAAACACAAGGAGCAGGAATATTTATGTTGGCAGCAGGATGGAAAAATATGCTGCCCCTCTTAGTAGAGCTCATGCCTTTTAGACTTCAAGGTAGTTATAGAAGTTCAATGATAGAAAAATATAGAACTTTCAAGTAATTTAATCTAGTTTCCTTCCTCCAGGCACACATGAATTCCCAAGGTGATAGAAAGAACTATATATTTTCTGATTCTATATTAAGCACATTAGAGATGGGGGGTGGGGGCAGATACTGGTGCTTTATGAGCCATCAAACTTTTATTAGCCTTATAGTTTCATATGTATATGTATTTATATGCACATATACATAAACATAACCATATACAAATTCAGACACTACTGTCCAAAATTCAAAGTGATTCTGTCACATCTGCAAGTAGCATTGTGTTCAGGATCCTAGTCATTGAAGATCATTTTCCACTTATGCATGTATCTACTTGTAAATGTTATCAGGCTTTATGTTTCTATTCTTATATATGTTGATGTGTTTTTTTCTTCTAAATTGTAATATTCATAAAGATACCCATTTACAAGACCAGTTTGTAATGTTTCAATGAAACTCACATTTTATTCTTAATGTTTTTAAGTGAAAAACAGTTTTAAAGTACAATTGTTTGACAGTACATAAATCATTATTGCTATCTCAAGAATAAAAGAAGTGATTGGCTCCCACATTCTTACAGAAGTTCTGTTAGGGAAAAAAATCTCAGTTGCATAGAGTTTAGTCTGTCCAGTGAGGGCCTACAGCTATCTCTGTACAATGTTCGCCATCACACATGCTGAGATTATTCCATTAGCTTTCTTTACTACAACTGGAAGTTGGCATTACTCCCTCTTAATTTGTATCTTGCTAGATTTGGTAGATTTGATCTGTATTCTGTACAAAGAATAATTGATGCTAGCATTATCAATTGGTTTATTCCACCTTCAGTGTCAGCATTGTGTCTTGAATTTATGAACAGTATATTGAAAATTTGTGTTAATTCTTCCATCATGGAGGTCAACTAAGTTTCAATTTGAGCTTTTTTGTTTTGTTTTGTTTGGAGATTTTTATTATTGCTTCTGATTCATTCAGGTTTTTTAAAAGGACTATTTAAATTACTTACTTCATTTTGATTTAATTTGTTAGGTCATATATATCTGGAAAATTATCTATTTCTTTTAGATTTTTTAGTATATGCCTTTATAACATGTCCCTATGCTTCTCTGAATATCCTTTACACCTGTTGTAATGTTTTCTTTTTCATGTCTGATACTATTAAGTTGTATCCCAACTTCCTTTTGGTAAATTTGACTAAATATTTGTCAGTCTTGGTAATCTTCACCAAGAACCAAATTTTCACTTATTGTCTATTTTGAATTTTTAATTTCCTCCTTTAAATGTTTAAATTATATAATACGTACATTATTTCTTTCTCCTCTTTCCTCCCTGCAAGGCATCTCATATACCCCTCCTTGCTCTCTTACAAATACATGGCTTTTTTTTTTTTCATTAATTCTTGTTAGTAATGTCAAAAGCTATACTCACAACCTCACCAACATGACTGCCTAAGCATAACCTGAACAAAGACAAAAACAGTAGCTATGCTAAAGTGGTTGGCGGTGGGGTGTGGACCACAAGGCTGCGACTTCACACAAAGAACTTCAGCCTTACCTCACTTTTAATTTGTCTACCTGTCTATTTATTTGTTGTTTGTTTTTTTCCAAGGACTTTGGGTGAAACTCGGGTGGAGCTCGGCATGCAGTTTGGGGCCAGAATCCCTAACTGGGCTTGGCAGACAGGTTGGTCCCAGAGACCCTAGCTGAGCTTTTGGCACAGTCTCGGCTGTAAGACTCTGGTTGGACACAGTGCACAGTTTGAATCCAGACTTCCTGGCTGAGCTTGGCGGATGGTTCGGGCTTGAGTCTCTAGCTGACCACAGCACACGCTTTGGGGCAAAAGCCCCTAGTTGAGCTTGGTGCACAGTCCCAGCCCAAAAATTCTGGCTGGACTCTGCGTGCATTTTGGGCCCAGAGTCCCTAGCGGAGCTCAGCAGATGGTTTGGGCCCTGAGAATCTAGCTGAGCTCTGCACGTGGTTTGGGCCCAGTGTCCCTGGGTAAACTTGGCAGGGGACCCAGAAGGCTGTGGATACTTTGGCCTGATCCAACGCTCATTCAGAGACCAAGAACGATTGCAGGAACCACAGTACAGGGGATCTGAGGATCACTAGCTGTGAGAGTCTAAAATGACAGGGCTAGCCTCCTGCCATCTTCACCAGTGAAGCATCAGCGCTTCTGGCCTAGGGAAATCATGAGAAAACAAGTGAATCTATCATCAGACTCCCTCCATCCAACTCTAGAAGCTACCCAAGAAAAGCAGAGACGGCAAGATGTCTAAAGGACAGTGTAAAAGCAAACGCAAAAAACCCCAAAACAACATGGCGTCTCCAGTTTCCAGCTATCCCAAAGAAAACAACCCAGAGAACTCAAACACAATGGAAATACAAGAAAATGACCTCAAATCCTTAGTAATGAGGATGATAATGGAGGAAACAAATAAAATTCGTAATCAAATGCAGGAAGACGCAGACAAACAGGTGAGAGACATAAAAGAAGCACATAGAGTGGAACTGGAAAAATTGCAGGAAAATCCAAACAACCAGATAAAAGAAATAAATAAAACGGTTCAAGCTCTGAACCTATAAAGAGGCAATGGAAGAAATTCAGGAATATACAAAGAATCAGATGAAGAAATCAAAAAATCAGTTCAAGATCTGACGATGAAAATGGATTCAATGATAAACACATAGACAGAAGAAAAATGAGAACATGAGACCTCAGAGAAGGCAAGCAAAACTGAGGTGAGGTTTTCTAACAGAATCTAAGAGATGGAAGAATGAATCTCAGGTCTAGAAGATACAATCACAGATCTTGAAGCAACCATTAATGAAAATGCCAAATCTGGAAAACTTCCTGACACAAAACATCCAAGAAATTAAGGACACCATGAAAAGAAGAAATCTGAAGATAATAGGAATTGAAGAAAGAGAAGATATCAGACTCCAAGGCCCAGAAACTATTCTTAACAAAATCATAGAAGAAAATTTCCCCAATCTAAAGAAAGAGATGCCTATAAACATACACGAGGCCTACTGAACACCAAATAGAATTGACCAGAAAAGAAAAACTGCCCCACACATAATAATCAAAACACAAAACATACAGAACAAAGAAAAAAATATTAAAAGCTACAAGGGAAATGGGCCAAATAACATTTAATGGCAAACCTAACAGAATTACCCCCAACTTCTCAGCAGAAACCATCAGAGCCAGAAGGGCCTGGACAGAGATCCTGCAAACCCTAAGAGACCACAGATGCCAGGCCAGACTACTTTACCCAGCAAAACTATCAAAAACCATTGATGGAGAAAACAAAATATTCCATGACAAAAACAAATTCAAACAGTATCTATCCACAAATCCAGCTTTACAGAAGGTACTAGAAGGAAAACTCTATCCTAAAGGGTCAAGCTACAACCAAAACTACTCAGGAAATAGATAACTATCCCATGGCAAAAACATAATTACACAAATGTTCGACTGGAACCAACATCAAAATTAAGACTCTTAACAGTCACTGGTCACTAATATCTCTCAACATCAATGGTCTGAATTCTCCAATAAAAAGACACAGACTAACTGAATGGTTGCATAAACAAGATCCAACATTCTTCTGCATTCAAGAAACACATCTCACCCATAATGATAAGCATTACCTCAGGGCAAAAGGTTTAAAAAAATATTCCAAGCACATGGTCACAAGAAGCAAGCAGGCGTAGCCATTTTAATAGCGAACAAAATAGACTTTCAACCAAAAGTAATCAAAAGGGATGAGGAAGGACACTTCATACTCATCAAAGGTAAAGTCAACCAAGATGACATCACAATTCTGAACATCTATGCTCCCAATACAAGGGCACCCACATTTGTAAAAGATCTGCTAAAAAAAGCTTAAACCACACATCGATCCCCACACAATAATAGTGGAAGACTTCAACACCCCACTCTCACTGAAGGATAAGTCATTGAAACAGAAACTAAGCTGAGAAATAACATCATTAACCAAAGCCATGGGTCAAATGGATCTAACAGATATCTATATAACCTTCCACCCAAACAAGAAAGAATATACCTTCTTCTCTGCACCCCATGGAACCTTCTTCAAAACTGATCACATCCTGGGTCGCAAAGCAGGCCTCAATAGACACAAGATGATTGAAATAATACCTTGTATCCTATCTGATCACCATACTCTTAGGCTGCAATTCAACAACAACAGAAATAACAAAAAGCCTACACATATGTGGAAACTAAACAACTCTCTGCTAAATGACACCTGAGTCAGGGAAGAAATAAAGAAAGAAATCAAAGAGTTTCTGAAATTCAATGAAAATGAAGGAACAACATACCCAAATTTGTGGGATACATTGAAAGCAGTGCTATGAGGAAAATTCATAGCACTAAGTGCTTTTAAAAAAGAAACTGGAAACATCACACATAAGCATCTTAATGACACAACTGGAATCCCTAGGAAAAAAAAAAGAAGCAGAAACACCCAAAAGGAGTAGACGTCTGGAAATAATCAAATTCAGGGCTGAAATTAACAAATTAGAAACTCTGAAAACAGTCCAAAGAATCAACAAAACCAAGAGCTGGTTCTTTGAGAAAATCAACAAGATAGACAGACCATTAGCCAAACTTACTTAAAGGAGAGAGCCAGTATTGAAATCAACAAAATCAGAAATGAAAAGGGAGACATAACAACAGACACTGAAGAAATACAAAGAATCATAAGATCCTACTTTGAAGGCATATATGCCACAAAATTTGAAAATCTAAGGGAAATGGACGATTTCTTGATCAATTTCACTTGCCAAAGTTGAGTGAAGAACAGATAAACAAGCTAAATAGTCCCATTTCCCCTACAGAAATAGAAGCAATGATTGATAGTCTCCCAACCAAAAAAAGCACAGGGCCAGATGGTTTCAGTGCAGAATTCTACCAGACCTTCAAGGGCGAGTTAATACCGATACTCTTCAAGCTACTCCAAAAGATAGAAATTGATGGAACATTACCAAATACATTCTATGAGGCCATAGTCACATTGATACCTAAACCTCACAAAGACTCAACAAAGAAAGAGAATTGTAGACCAATTTCTCTTATGAGCATCGATGCAAAAATACTAAATAAAATACTTGCAAAACAAATACAAGAACACATCAAAGATATCATTCATCATGATCAAGTAGGCTTCATTCCAGGCATGCAGGGATGGTTTAATATATGGAAATCCATCAATGTAATCCACCATATAAACAAACTGAAAATAAAAAACCACATGATCATCTCCTTAGATGAAGAGAAACCATTTGATAAAATCCAACACCCGTTCATGTTTAAAGTTTTAGAGAGATTGGGGATGCAAGGCACTTTCCTCAACATAATAAAGGCTATATACAGCAAGCCAATAGCCAAAATCAAAGTAAATGGTGAGATACTCAAGGAAATTCCTCTAAAATCGGGAACAAGGCAAGGCTGCCCACTCTTTCCATATCTCTTCAATATAGTACTCGAAGTTCTAGCCAGAACAATAAGACGACAAAAGGAGATCAAGGGTATCCAAATGGGAAAGGAGGAAGTCAAATTATCCCTCTTTGCAGATGATATGATAGTGTACATAAGTGACCCTCAAAATTCTACCAGAGAACTCCTACAGCTGATAAACACCTTCAGCACATTGGCTGAATAAAAAATTAACTAAAAAAAGTCTGTAGCCTTCCTATACACAAATGACAAGCTTGCAGAGGAAGAAATTAGGAAAACCACACCCTTCACATCAGCCACAAACAATATAAAATATTTAGGAGTTACTCTAACTAAGCAAGTGAAGGACTTGTTTGAAAAAAATTTCAAAACTCTGAAGAAAGAGATTGAAGATGACATGAGAAGATGGAATGATCTTCTTTGCTCATGGATCGGGAGAATCAACATAGTAAAAATGGCCATCCTACCAAAAGCAATCTACAGATTCAATGTAATCCCTATCAAAATACCTACACAATTTTTTAAAGACATTGAAAAGTCAATTCTGAACTTCATATGGAAAAAGGAAAAACCCAGAATAGCTAAAACAATTTTGTACAATAAAGATCCTCTGGAGGAATCCCCATATCTGATCTCAAACTGTACTATAAAGCAATAGTAATTATAACAGCATGGTATTGGCACAGCAACAGGCTGCTTAATCAGTGGAATCGAATCGAAGACCCAGATATGAATCCACACACATATGGTCACTTGATTTTTGACAAGAAGCCAAATCCATTCAATGGAAAAAGGATAGCATCTTCAACAAATGGTGCTGGTCTAACTGGAGGTCTATGTGTAAAAAAATGAAACTGGACCCATATTTGTCACCTTGCACAAAACTCAAATCCAAGTGGATTAAAGACCTCAACATAAAACCAGAGACACTAAGTCACTAGAGGAAAAAGTGGGGAAGAGCCTGGAACATATTGGCACAGGAGACAACTTCCTGAACAGAACACCAACGGCCCAGGCCTTAATGTCAACCATTAATAAATGGGACCTCATGAGGCTGAGAAGCTTCTGTAAGGCAGGAGACACTGTCAAGAGAACAAAGCGACAGCCTACAGACTGGGAAAAAAATCTTCACCAACCCTACATCTGACAAAGGTCTAATATCCAAAACATATAAAGAACTCAAGAAATTAAACACCACCAAACCAAATAACCCAATTGAGAAATGGGGTTTGGAACTAAATAGAGAATTTTCAACAGAGGAATATCAAATGGCTGAGAAACACTTAAAGAAATGCTCAACCTCCTTAGTCATCAGGGAAATGCAAATAAAAACAACTCTGAGATTCCATCTTACACCCATCAGAATGGCTAAGATCAAAAATTCAAGTGACATCACATGCTGGCGAGGATGTGGGGAGCGAGGAACACTCCTTCATTGCTGGTGGGAATGCAAACTAGTACAGCCACTTTGGAAATCTATCTGGTGCTATCTCAGAAAAATGGGAATAGGGCTTCTTCAAGACCCAGCTATTCCATTCCTTGGAATATACCCAGAAGATGTTCCAACACACAAGAAAATTTGCTCAACCATGTTCATAGCAGCCTTATTCATAATAGCCAGAACATGGAAACAGCCTAAGTGTCCATCAGTAGTAGAATGGATAAAGAAACTGTGGTACATATACACTATGGAATATTACTCAGCTATTAAAAACAAGAAATTCCAGAAATTTGTGGACAAATGGATTGAGCTAGAAATGATCATAATGAGTGAGTTAACCCAAAAGCAGAAAGACTCAAATTGTATATATTCACTTATATCTGCATACTAGCCCTGGGGCATGTCCCATGAAAGCCTTCACTTACCAGGAAACTGGGACAGAGGGGAGGACATCCTATTTGGACTCTAGATGGAAGAAGCATGAAAGAATAGCAAAATAGAAGGATCCAGATGGTCCTAGAAACCTACAAGTAGAACATTATGATAGGCAGATTTGGGCCCAGGGGTGCCGCTCAAACTAAGGCTCCAGCCAAGGACAATACAGGCAATAAACTTTAAACCCCTACCCAAAATCTAGCCAATGGTCAGAACAGTCTCCACAGTTGAGTGGAGAGTGGAGTATGACTTTCTCACAAACTCTGGTGCCTCATATTTGACCATGTCCCCTGGAGGGGGAGACCTGGTGGCACTCAGAGGAAGGATAGCAGGTTACCAAGAAGAGACTTGATACCCTATGAGCATATACCGGGGGAGGAAATCCCCCTCAGGAACAGTCATAGGGAAGGGGAATAATGGGAAAATGGGGGGAGGGAAGAATGGGAGAATACATGGGATGGGATAACCATTGAGTTGTAACAAGAATAAATTAATAAAAAATTAAAAAATAAAAAATAAAAAAACAAGTTTCTTACTCCAACTTTTTGTTTCATATTCTGTGTGAGTCCAGCATGCCAATCCAACAGTCCTTTCTGTTGATTTAAATAAATATTCACTTTGAAGGGAAGAGTTTTAATATCCAGATAACTTATTTCTTTTTTACTTTAAGTCACTATTTTTGTTTAATTTAAAAATAGTTTATAATTTTTATACAGCACAGGTTTGCATACATTGATTTCTTTATGACTTTAAAATATTTTATATAAATTACCTAACAAAAGCCATTTCAAACATAGCAGATACTTCCTTAGAGTTTTATTTAGAGCATGCACCCTTTGCGCTCTGCATGAAATTTTTTTACATTAGGTCAGGTGGCTATAGCATGAATCCCATTATCTCCCATGTTCCACGTGCAGTGAGATGTAAATGAAGACATGCTTCTCTGAGACCTCAGAAACGAAATCATTATGAGGGGAGAATCAGAGAGATGAAATGACCCAAGCATCTCATGGTGGTGTATTCCCTTAGAGCTGGACCTGCACACATGTATTTATTGCAAACATTGATAGGTAAAAAGACAGAAATAAACAAAAATAGACTAAATTCTGTATGAGATGTTACCAAAAGTTAATAAAGGAGCCTTATGTCACCTGAGTGTAAGATAACAACCCATTGTTACATATTTTCAACTCAGATTCCCACATATGGATACTTTTAGCGATTTTAAGTGGGTCTACTGATACATTAACCTAGAAAGATATTATTGAAGCTGAACAAGTGCTGATGATTAAATTTAAAACGTTAAATTTTGGGTTCAGACCTATATATCAATGTACATATTTGCTACATTTTAACAATTAAAAAACATTGAGATGCCAACTGATAATTATTATATTGTAAATATAATATAATAAGCATCCACACATGCTTAACGAAGTTTTTTTCTTGGCAATCATCATAAGGAATCATACTTTTTGAAGAATGAAGTCTTCTGTCTCTGTAGTATGCCTAGAATTTACCAGCCAGTCTTGAGAGGGATTGTAAAGGAATTTCTGAAAGGGAAGTTAATATAAATATATAAAAAACACTCTCAAGTAAACGCCTGGCTTCACACTTCAAAGAAGTAGGGGAGAAGACAACACTAAGCTCAAAGTTAGCACAGAGAAGGATACGGTCATGATCTGAGCAGAAAGAAACAAAATAGAAGGACAGGGTCTCTCTGTGTACTCTGGACTGCCCTGGACTGGCTTTGTAGACCAGGCTAGCCTTGAACTCACAGAAACCCGCCTGCCTCTGCCTCCCTGAGTGCTGAGTGCTGGGATTATAGCTGGGCACCACCCTGCCAGGCTCCAAGTTGGGATTAAAAAAAAATTAAACAAGTTGACAGAGTAGAAGTTGTAAGCACACCTTCCTCCAGGCTGCTTCGCAAACTATGAAGTCATCACAGGCCCCCCATCACCAAGTGTGTGCCCCTGCCTAGGTTATAAAAGGGCAAAATCACCTTGTCTCTCTCTTTTGTTCTCTCTCTCTCTCTCTCTCTCTCTCTCTCTCTCTCTCTCTCTCTCTCTCTCTCTCTCTCCTGTCCCTTGTGTGGTACCCCCCCTTTTTCCTGTTCTCCGCATATTTCTACAATAAACCTCACATCATATATGTTGTGTGGTGCATATTTCAGATTTAACAGAAATAAGATGATACATTTTAGAAAATGGAGTCAGGATGTGATAGAAATTGATCTACATTCAGATTTTTAGATGCCCCAAGATAGGAAAGATGTTTTCTTCATGGCTGTCAAATACAAATAGCCAAAACACTAAGAATGTAGCATTTATATAATTCCTTATTATTTCATGGTTCTTCTTGCTATAGATAGTGTATTGTAAGTACGTGTAATAAAATAAATGTATAAATAAAAATAAAAAATGTTTAATTAATAATAACAAAAAAGAAATGGAGTCAGAGACGAAGGAAGAAACATTATAACAGACACTACAGAAATACAAAGGATTTTGAGAGTACCATAGGTATCGCATATCAACAAATCAATGTACAAGACAGAATCTGCTAGACATATTAGTCTAACCATTGTCACAAAGAGAAAGTCCAAACAGAGCAATGAAGAAAAAAGTTAAGCCAGTAATCAAGTTTCTTAACAGGGGCTAGAGAGACAGATGTATTAGCACTGAAGAGCACTGGTTGCAATATGCACACTAATGGATGAGAGAAAAACCATGAGGCTTCAACCCTATGCAAAGAATTATAGGCAACTAAGGGATGCTGAGAGTAGGAGACACAGTCATCCCCAGGGAAGAGAACATCAACTGGTTATTCAACACCAAATTTTAAACTCTGTATATGTAATACACATAACATTATACAAAAGAAGCAGGTTGTATGTTAAAATATACATTTATATTTATATATACATGCAATAACGATTATTGAAAAAAGAGGCTATGAGTTTCAAAGAGAGAAATAAGGCTATATGGAAGAATATGGAGGGAGGGAAGGAAAAAAGGAAATGATGAAATTATATTAATCTCTGGAAATAGAACCGCTTGTTACCCAAAGTAACTCAAGACTTGCGAATTTCACTGATGATTAAGCAAATATTTTGTGTTAAAATTAATTTGTGTCAAATTTGTCCTAAACTTTGATGAGGAAGTAAACTTCCAAACAACCATAGTGAAACCAGGGCTATCCTAATAGTAAGTACGGAAAACAACAACACAACAACAAAGGAATTACTTGTTAATGTACCTTATAAATATGGGCATACAACCTCTCAGGGGCCGGAGAAGTGGGAAACACTAGCCAAACAAATTCAATGTTATATAAAAACATTCTTCACCTTGCTCACACAGGATGTAGGATGAAAGGACAGTGCAGAATATGAAAACCATTGAATGCTATCTCTATCAAGTTAAGAAATGAATCAAATGGATATATAATTCTATCATAAATTAAATGACTTTTTACTCCCCCACCAAAAAAGAAATGAACAAAGAATTTTAAAAAATCTAATCATGTACTTGTGTATAGAAGAGATTTCATAATGCCAACATCTTTCCATGATAAAGCTTCACAAATTAGGGATAAAAGATAATTATGCCAATTCAATAAAAACAATATATACATTCGATCCACAGCCAACATTATACTCACTGGTGAAAAGTTCCCCAGAAATCGAATTGTATCAAGGAAAGGATTTGAAACACAGATTTTAATTCAGTTTCAGTAAAAATATTTTGCTCATAAAGAATAGAATCATGAGCTGGGTATGGCAGTACACACTTTAAACTTCAGCAGAGGCAGGGGGAATCTCTGTCTTCAAGCCCAGCTTTATTTATGTAACAAGTGTTAGGCTAGCTAGGTTATCTAGTGAGACCCTGTTAGAAAAAATAACCTCAAATTTAGATTTTAAAATGCAACTTATTTGAAAACACTGATGCTATTGTAAAATGATTAGAACACATACTGGATTTAGAAGGATTGTGAGGAAAAGTTCACCTCCTTTGATACTTTTATCCAATTCTTGGGGTCCTCCTGGATACTCCTTGTAGAAAATAGTATGTGTGAACAGCCCACAGGTCTGTCGAGGGAGGACCTAAGGGCAAAGAGGTAAAAACAACACACTGTTGAGATTGACTAAGAACTGTTACCACTCTCATAACTTTACAGCCAACAAAATGTTCCTGTTATCTTATTACAATCAAAAGTTTTGTTGCTTTAGTTTTATAAATGCCAATATAGCAACTGAATCAAAGAAATACAGTGTATAGAATATGTGCCCAGTTAACCTAGTTCTCTAAATCTAAACTATTGCCTGACCCGTAAGGAATAAAGACTTGTTTTAGGGTTTGGCTTCCATGGTTACACTTCTCATTGCATCAAGCTTCTCCTCTCCTTAATTCTGATGCTCAGTCTTGCATAATGCGCAGGGGATAGGATTCAGAATCAACATTCCTCACCATTTCTACTTTGTTTTGTCTCTGCTACACACAAACCTTAAATAGTATTCAAACTATTGAATGACTGCTTCTGGAATATTTTGTGTTTAATTCTGCTATACATCTGGATGTTCAGCAGACAAACTAAATAAGCAAATTGACTCTAAAACTCCTATTTTGAATAATAAACTATTTACAGTATAATCGGATACACACTCAATTATCCAAGAAAACTAGGATGGTATTTATCTTTCAGTTAATTTTCATGATGAAATTGAAGGTAAAAAAAAGCACGTAGTCTTGTGTAAAAGGAACGTTTCCTTTCATGACATGTTGGGTGATCATGTAAAGAAAGAAAATCTCAGTACTTTCTCTATTTTTAAATTTGTGTAGATAATTCATTTTATTCATCCTGATTTTGACAAGAATAATGCAATAATGAGATAGAGACTGCATAATTGGCATTATCAATAATTTCAGGTAAAAGTCTGTGTTCTTTGGTACACTGCTGCTACATTATAATAATGTGGTAATTAAATTCATATGATAAAATTTACTGAATACCAAATACAGCTAATTATACACTCCTACCTCTTCTTTTTAGATGGAGATTAGAAATAGAGATAGAAAGATCAATGGATGGAAAATTCTAGTAGCAATATCAGTATTGGACTGGGTTACTGTAAATATTGAACAGAAATAAGATAGTTTGTAAGCTGTTGCCTTATCTTGACAACTAATGATGGGAATATCATCAAGTATACATAGAACTGGGGTGGCTATTTTAAAACTGGCTATTTTAGAACTAATAGAATGGTGCTCCTTTTAAAAAATGAATTATGCTAAATTTCCACATAATATTCATGTGGTTTCACTCTCATTTATTATAACAAATATGTCATTTTTAAATTGGATTTTGAAATTTTTAGCTAATACACATGGAAAATATTTTATGCTACTTTCCCTGAAATATGCAAGAAAAAAAAAAAGAATGAAAGTGTACAGTGTCCTAAGTGCTCTGAATGCTTCAGTGTCAAAAACACTAGACAAGTAGATTTTGCTTTTAGATGTTACTGTTGCCTTCTATCTGTTGGCCATGAAGTAATTGGAGAGTTATTTTCTGGATCCATGGAACAACATATTAGTAAAACCACTTACACAGGTAGTACTGAGGAATTCCTTAGGAGAAGCATAGGAGCCCCTGACCAAATTTTACTTTGAAAACGTCAGTGGATATTCTATCCAAAACACACCCCCACTATTTCCAGATTGTTCCACAATCACTAAAATCCCTCCATAGCCTAGAAAGCAAGCTTGTAGTCGAACAGTATGTCATCATGTGTCCAGTCACCTTCAAAGCATGTTGGAAACTTCTGAAAGTCATGTACAAGAAGTTCTGTGTTACATCCTTAGAGTGTGGATCTTTTCACTTACACACAGGTATCAAGGGCCTTTGGACACAGCAGTATGTGCTCACCATGATGCTATTGTGAATGAAGCCCTTCCTGTACCGTGCAGGTTTCAGATGTGGATACTCTTCAGTGCTGGTGACCTGAATACCCCAGACCTTCTTCCAAGCTGCATACAGCTGAATATGGACCGGGTAGACCCCTGAGTGATGTGGGGCCACTGCATAGCCCAGGTTGATGGGTATTCCATGTTCCTAAAAGAAGTCAGAAGAACATCATCATGGAATGGGGCAACTGAGTCAATTATCAACGTTTATATTTAATTGGCATATATATTGAGATCCCCATTAAGTAGAGGAAATATAAAAATAGGAAGATAGAGCTTTTAATCTTTCTTCAGTTATTTAGCTTCATAGAGATCTGATGTGACTATAATGAATGCAGCATTATACTGGGCTTCCATTTTTGTGTAAGTTTGAGAAAATGATAATGTTGTGATTGTCCTCTAAGCCAAGCAGCCACCATTTTAGGGCATTCAGGTGTCCTTGCAAATTATAACCCCAGTTGTGCTTGCTGATGATTTGCATCCTTGAATACCAGATTAAGAAAGGGCCTGCGTAGGGGTTTAAAGTATACCGCCTGTATTGTCCTTGGCTGGTGCCTTAGTTTGAGTGGGACCCCTGGGCCCAAATCTGCCTATCATAATGTTCTACTTGTAGGTTTCTAGGACCCTCTGGATCCTTCTACTTTGCTATTCTCCCATGCTTCTCTCATCTAGAGTCCCAATAGGATGTCCTCCACTCTGTCCCAGCTTCCTGGTAAGTGAAGGCTTTCGTGGGACATGCCCCTTGGGCTAGTATGCACATATAAGTGAGTATATACCATCTGAGTCTTTCTGCTTCTGGGTTAACTCACTCATTATGATCATTTCTAGCTCAATCCATTTGTCCACAAATTTCTGGAATTCCTTGTTTTTAATAGCTGAGTAGTATTCCATAGTGTGTATGTATCACAGTTTCTTTATCCATTCTTCTACTGATGGACACTTAGGCTGTTTCCATACCCAGATCTAGCCAATGGTCAGAACATTCTCCTCAGTTGAGTGGAGAGAGGGATATGACTTTCTCACGTACTTTGGGGCCTCACATTTGACCATGTCCCCTGGAGGGGAAGACCTGGTGGCACTCAGAGGAAGGATAGCAGGTTACCAAGAAGAGATTTGACACCCTATGAGCATATACAGGGGGAGGTAATCCCCCTCAGGAACAGTCATAGGGGAGGGGAATAATGGGAAAATGGGAGGGAGGGAAGAATGGGAGGATACAAGGGAGGGAATAACCATTGAGATGTAGCAAGAATAAATTAATAATAAAAAAAAGAAAAGATAAAAAAAAGGGCCTGCAATTCTCACTTGTCTCTAATTTCCTTCTATCACCTGGTATATGCAACTCTGCCCTAGTTGCATGTGACCTCCTCCAGAGAAGGGTCGGGAATTTATAGGCCAGGGATGACTGGAACACCATCTGTGAACTATGCGGTTATGGGAAAGGTCTCACTCTATTTGTAAGGATTTTCACATGGAGCATTTGGGGAAGGAGTACTTACATTCCTGTTATAGGAAGCCCACTGAAGCTCCTCATAGTGAACTTTGGCAGAATCATGGCTTTGTTTGTCATTGGAATCCCAGGAGAAGGGCTGGACATTGTCTATTTCTTATCTGGGAGGGAATTTTACCTACAAATAGCAATTGCATTTTGCCCTTTATCAGGCAGATGAAGAAAAAATGTATAATTTAGAAATTTCTAAACATAGAAGAGGAAGACAGAAGAGCACTGTATGTGTGTCTGTGCATGCGCATGTGTGTGTGTGTGTGTGTGTGTGTGTGTGTGTGTGTGTGTGTGTGTGTATGTGTGTGTATACCAGGAATGGAAATCTCAAACATAAAGTAATAAGAGATTTTGGGTTTTGTTTGAATTCAATAGTATTTGAAGCTCCTGAGTTTAGAGAACTAAGATGTGTTTGTTATTGATTTCAAGAAAAAAACTACTGGACTGTCAAGATCAAAGTTTAGGAGTTATTACTGTGGTAATAATTAGTTGAAAATGGATAACAAAACGAAATTACACTTGGTCAGTTTAAATGGTAGGGCATTAATGAAGGCAGGAATAAGGAAAAGTTAAAGTCCAGGATTATTTCTACGTGAAGTCTAAAGGGAAGGTAAAAGTTAAGATCTCATCCTTTGTCCATAAACTTTAGAAAGCCAGTTAACTTTACAAGGCATATACCTTATCATGAGGTACTCTGGGCTACAGTCAACTCTATACGACTGCAAGTATACATTTAAAGCAAGAATATGAAAACATTTTCAGTCATTGATATTCTATTTCTAGGTGTGTGAAATAAATATGCTGTTTTTCTCATTTCTACTTCTTGTCTAACTTTCCCTTTAAATGCTTATTTGCTTTATAAAGTCCCCTTGTAGGACTGCATCTCATCAACTGAGCTTATACATGAGGATATACAGTCAGATATGAAAGTTGATTGAATCAATAAAAAGAGCACACGATCGTTGATGATTGCTGTTTATATTGTTTGTTAGAGGCACACAGCATGGGGAAAGAAATCAGTCTTGGATGAGAAGCAAAAACTGAGTTAATCACATGTCTTCAGTGCATAACCCACTGCCACATTAGCCCCAAAAGGGGGTCACTAAATAGTTCACGTCACTATCACTTTCCTAGCATGGGATGACCCTTAATGAGTAGCCAAAGTCAGTTCTTTTTCATCAAGACTGTTTTCTTACATCTATTATAATAAATGACTCAATAAAAATACTGAATTATGAAATCAATGCTGTAAAATCAGCTAGAGCTTTTTCCCAGGCATGAGGGAAAACTGATTTCTTAGTACTAGCAAAGAAACGTATTTCCTGAAAAATCCTCTCTCCTCTCCTCTGCTCTCCTCCCCTCCCTTCCCTCTCCCTCCTATTCTCTCTCCTCTCCTCCCTTTCTCCCCCCTCCTATCCCCTCTCATCCCCTCCCTTTCTCCCCCCCTCCTATCCCCCCTCTCATCCCCTGCTTTCCTCCGCCCTCCTATCCTCTCTCCTCCCCTCCCTTCCTTCCCCCTCCTATCCCCTCTCATCCCCTGCTTTCCTCCCCCTCCCATTCTCTCTCCTCTCTTCCCTTCTTTTCTCCTCTCCCTTCCTATAGAAATCAAATCCCATTCCTCATTTATGCCACATAAACTTTCTAATTACTGAACTAAACACCAACCCTTAAACTTGTATTTTCTGTACAAAACAAAGTTGGAAAACTTCAAAGAGGTAGCAGTTATAAAGCCAGGGTTCATCACAGGGTCCTTACTGAACTGCAATCAGCCTTACTTCTATTTGGTCTGGTCTGCTGCCTGGTACATGGTTAAGCCATAATGAGGGACCATCCAGGAAGCAAGGTGTCCCCCCACCATCACATTGACAGTGAAATGGAGAAGGACTTCCTTTTGAGAGCACTCCAGGGATGAGGGTGCTTAATCCCTTTTGGCAGGTAAATAGAATTGGTGTGGCTCTTTTGCCTGGAAAGGTACTTGTGACACACAGGAAGGGGAAATACTTTCCTGCTATGTTGCTATTCTTCCAAATGTTTTGTACAAAGGTTTTTGTAAGTCTCCTATAACTTAGTAAGTGACAAAACAACAGTGTAGGAATCCTACTATTCTTTAATAATAAATTTGTTGGTCTCATTTTCTACTGTCGTGTGATCCTTTATTCCCAATGTGAGGCTTTGGATGTCAAATAAATATGGTAGTGTCATAGAAACATAGAGACAAGAAAAAAGTCTGTAAGGCGAATTGAAATAACAAACAACTATAGTCATCTTACAAAAAGGCATTTCACTTTTGATATGTCATAAGAGGAGTTGTAGAACTTTTCATGAAAAATCAAGAGGGAAAAGCAATTGACTCAGTGAATGTGAAGGAAGGGTCAGTAAAAATGAGTTTATTATACTTATTGATTTCTGGGGGCTCAACGTAATACTCTCTGTAAGGTCATGCTATCGCAGGGGCAACTAGAGCTCAATCAAAATAGTAAATCATACTAGGTAATTATGAGTTCATACTTTTTCAATCAGAATGATAACAGAAAGTGAAAAGTAATTCCCTAGTAACCCTTTTCCTGTTATCTAGGGGCTTATTGAACTAGAAAGCTTCATTCTTAACTGTCCACAGCTTAAAATCCAATTCACAGAGAGTTGGTCAACTAAAACATAAACTAAATGTCATATTTACACAAGATCACAAAAGATACAGGCTTCAGAAGGGACTTCAATGTAAATATAGGAAACACTCAAGCCCTCTAAGATACACATAAATGACAGTTGATAAAACAAAATTGAAATAAACCTTTTATTATTTATTAACAAGGACACATGATCAAAATATTTAAAGGTAATAAGCATCACAAACATCTAATATAGCTAATAAGCAAGTGCCAGCACTGGGTTTTAAAAGTGACATCATTTCAACCGCATTTCAGGATCACCCAACCCTCACAAAAATTCACCAGTGTTTGACACAAGTCACATTTTCCCACTTAAATTCCTATATTCTGTGGGGGGGGGGGGGAAGCATGGTGGTGGTGGTGAGACAATGTAGCAAATTATTGATATGAGCAGTAGGGTCATTGTCAAAGAATCAGTATATAATAAAATGCATTTAGGACTAGAGTTCATAACAGCAACTGAAGTGAAGGCACTTTTTAAAACAACCCCCAGTGATCATGTATTCCTGGTAATTGATATGCTTAATATCTATTAAGTGGCTTTCAGTTTATTTCTAATGTGACCCTAATGATAATTTTGTTACAAGAATTGGGAACTATCCAAAAATGTGGAAAGTGACGCTTAATGGCTGTTTCATGTTAGTAAGTGTGAGAGGCAGTACCACACCCAGGCTCTCAACATTCCGTCTGTGCCTCTGCTTAGCCATTGTCAGCATCTACAGCAACTGAGCGGTATTGACTCAAATATATGTTTTGGAAGCAGAACAGCTCTCCATTCTGGTTTTTTTTTTCTTGGAAAAGTTATATAGAGTACAATTTGCCATTAAAAAAAAAATCTCCTTTGCTGCTAGCACTTTTCAATGCAAATGAGTTTCAACCAATTAGGAGTGCTCAGGACAACTGGAGAGCAGTAGGAAGCAAAGGTTAAATTCTTTTTGGAGAGGAAGACCTTGAAAAACAAGATAATCTGCTGGCAGTGCTAGTGCATACTTGCAGGGCGACGGGAAGCCTGCCACGTGTGAGTCGGCTCTAGTGGACTCTGAAATAGTAGCCCCTGGGGCACCAGTTCTCTATGGCTTCTTTAGCCCCTGAGAAGGTCAGGGTGATCTGCCCCTCTGCCCTTAGAGATTTTGCAAGCCCTCAAGGCACCAAATAGAAGCTGTCCTTGTGATTTTTTTTTTTAAATTTGGAAACCTGAAAAACAGAGGTAGTTTTGCATTTCTTAATATATATAACAGGTTTAACAGATTCAGGTAAGGCGTCTAATGGTTTGTCTTCTAGAAAAACACGGGGAAAATATAGAACCATACAATATTAATTTTTATTATCTTATATTTATATTATAATTTACTTAGGTGCTTGATATTGTTAAGTGTCTATTCACTGGCCCGAGTAAACATTACATATAAACATTTTATAAATTTATATGTGCATATAAATATGTGCTTATGATTGTGTGTGTACATGGTATGTGTGCATACGATGGCTGCATGTTGTGTACTTGGTAGCCTGCAGATAGCCTACAACAGCCTCCTACAGGACTAAAGACTTCCTTGCAGACTTTCCTACATTATATTTTCAATACGTCATCAATTTGGCTCCAAAATCTCCTATAGGAGACTATTGATGATTTACATGATAAACACTAGAGACATAGCCTAGCAATCAGATTTGCTCGGTCTGGTGGCACAGAATTAAGCCCAACACTTTGGAGGTAGCGGTAAGAGGCTCATCCACTCAAGTTTGTACTCTGCTATATAACAAGTTGCAGATGAGAATGAGGTACACTGAGGTCCCATTTCTAACAAACAACAAACAAAGAATTCAATTCCTTTACACTTGAAATAATTATTTTTGAGTTCATGATTTGTGTCAAGTGCTTTCTTAAGTTCCAGGGCTTCACTGGATGTAAGCTACCATTTCTACTGCAGTTTGAAATCTGGAGACTGCTACAGAAAAATATAGGTCAATATTTCCCAGTTCTTGCTGAACTTGGCCTATGAACATTTGACTTTAAAAAATACCATTATCATTTGAACATTGTGTTTTGGTGGGAAAAATGATGTCCTTGACATAAACATCTATTAAGATTTCAATTTGCTTCCAACTAACACTAACTGATGAATCAGAGCATTGATATCTAGCATATAAACTAACTTTGTGGTGCCTTTCAAAGATCAGAAATTGTGTTTACGTTTATGTGCTTTCATGTCATTGCTCCCTCACTTTAGGTTGCTTGGTTGGCTTAATTTGATGCCTCGCAGACTTTCTTCCATGTTGACCTTTCTACAATGCACTTTCAATACGTCATCTAGTAGACTCCAAAATTTTGTGTATATATAGTGATTTTCCTTCTCATAGCACTAACTACAGCCTAAAATGCTGCAGGGAATAGTACTAGTAAAATAAATTATTTACTGCTACAAATGGTGTCACAGTGTGTGATGGACTCCAAGGAAGGTGGCTAAAATTCGATTATGGTTTGTGTGACTCTGAGGGGCTTACATGGCTTTTCTGCTTCTCCAACTCCTTATTTATAAAATCAAGTTAAAATTATTAAAGGATTAAATAATGACACATATAAATAAGTTAATATTTACAGGGTTAAAACATTATGAAGTCATTAGCTCCCATTTAAATATTTACTGGTTCAGAAAAATTACTTAGATCATTTTAGGAAATATGTCAACTTTTGCAAAAACAAATATAGGGGACATAATTTTTAGGGAAGAGTAGTTACTAAAGACAAAAGCACAATAGAAATTTGCATTAATAGAAAAAACATGTTGATTCTTGTTAGTTTCACAGAGTGACTAAGAATAGAATATCAGAAATACAGTGATTTGTAGTTTACCACTGTCAACCTTTTCTTCCACAGAAGGTGTAAAATATCTCTCTGGGTTCTGTAGCTTTCGTGTAGCTACTTGAATTTAGCAAATAGAAAATTCTGATAGGTAAGAGGTAAATGAGAATGAAACTAGGTAATCTTATTTTCTCCCTGTAAAGTTATTTGTGCTGTAAGACTACTTCAATCAAAGGTTAAAACAGCTATGAAAGAGGGCTTCTCATGTTTGGTAATGGGTTTTTTTTCTTAGGTGGTTTTTGTCTCTTAGAAGGAACACTGTCAGCACAGCTGAGAAGAGTTCATTAAAACTATGATTGTGTATTTATGCACATTATGTGCATATGCATTTTTTCTTATAGATGGCTAGTTAATAGTATTAACTATTGTCTCCTTCTTGTGGTCTTTTCAAACATACTTAGTGTTATTTTATCCACTTTCCTTTTTCTTCTGTATTTACATCTCTCTCTGTTCCTTGAAGACCCTGTCCTTTTTCCATTTTACCTGTCAGATAACTTATATACCGAACAAGGACAACACCAATAGGCATGTAAAAGTGGGCAAGGAATAGTCCAGCACACCTCAATCCTACACAAAGAATTTCAAGCAACCAAGAAGAGCTGGAGCCCCAGTAGATTTTCCAGTGCCAAACGGCCAGCTTTTATTTTTTTATTTTTTTATTTTTTTTTTATAAGTCAAACCATTTTAATAACCTTGTGATTCACCAGGCTGAAATTTTTATTACATTATTACTTCCTCCTCCTCCACATTCCCAAAGGTTTAGAAGAATGGAGGTGAACGTCACCCACAACTGAGGGAGAAAGAGTATTCAGAATAAAGTTTAACTCTTCTTATCAGCCTATGCCTTTCTTTGTCTCTTCAACCCTTCCCAAACATACATACAAGTAACATTATCATTATATGGACTAAACAGGTTTTATACACACACTTACACATATTCTATCTCTCTCTACACACACACACACACACACATACATACACTAAGGATTATTTAAAAGCATTATGAAAAAGATGCCATGAGCTTGAAGGACAGTGGGGAAAGGTATATGGGAAAGTATGGTGAAAGGAAATAGAAAGGGAATCTGTTGTGATTATAATATATTCTCAAAAGAAAAAAGAAAACAACCCTGAAAGTATTCTCCATCTACACAATGACAGCCCCGACTCTCATCCCACCACACTCTCTCTATCAAATTATATGCGATCTTTTTTTTTTTTCCTTACCTTTTCAAGCCTGGGAATTAACTAAGTCTCTACTTGTAATAGGCCAGCCATAGGGCAGCCTTTCCTGAGTGTACCCTTATATCCTGCATGAACTATTTCAAATTATCCTTTTATTAAATCATAGATGGTTAGCATTGCTGTTTCAGTTTTATGGAACCTGGTATGACATAAGTAGCTATTGTAAAAGTTCTCTTAGAGTCCAGAAGCACAGGTTGGTGGGAAGGTGAACCGGCGTGACATAAGGAACACGATGAAGAAAGGTTGATTGAAAGGCTGATCGCTACACTGAAATGTATTGGTTTTGATGATTTTGCACCATGGTCCTAGGATAATTATAAACCATCCTAGTAATTGGGCAAGGAGATTTATAAACTAACACAAAGAGGTTAGAGAGGTATGGGTGAGCGTATAAAACCTTCTTGTGATTCATTTTGAAAGAATCAATTAGTAAATATTTTTCTGAAAGCTTGAAATACCATAATGGACTATAGAGAGAAAACTGACAGTGGGAAGATTCATCTTATGGTCATACAGCCATAGCTGGATCTCACAGAAGCCGGGGGGAAATTTAAACAGTGAATTGGAGTATCTAAGCCATGATGGAAGGGCTGGACACATTGCTTATTTTTCATAACAGTCTATCCATATTTCTGAAACAACATGGGATATGATTGAGATTATTCTTAATATTGATAGTGCTTGGAATGGTGCTCTATGCATTGTTGTGAAATAGATGAAAATAAACCACTGTAAAAAATTAAATCACAGTTTCTTAAAACTCCCTTTGTTGAAAGTGAAATTAATGAGGTGGTGCATGCAGAAATGAATACACTGTTAGTAATGAGATTGTGTGTTCAACGGTACCTTGTTGACTTAAGGCATCGATTTGTTCTCTTACGTATACAACTTCAGGAGGATGACACGTGCTAAGGAAAACAAATCCCATTATCTATTTTTCCTTTTAATAAGGGCTCGAGACCTTATTGTCATTCTTGAAAATGAGCCTAAAATCATCGATTTTTCCACTGGGTTTTTCAGGACTGAAATTGTCTTCTGTTTTCATAAGTGATAAAAGCAATGGCTGTGCGACCCTGGAAATTGGCTGGGTCAGTCTTGACACTCTTTGGATTGAAGCCTGGTAAATGGTGACAAATCTCTGGAGGGCTTTGTGGTACAAATGGATTTTTCTTGGAGAAAAAGAAACAGCGCAGCAATAGCATTGCTTCTACAGCATTGAACTTTCTGATCCTAAGTAGAGCTATTTTGGGCAATTGAGACGCATCCTCTAATATTCTTGCTCCTACTGATAGCCTACTTCGCTGCTTAAAGGGAACTAAGAGAAAAGCTAAGCCATCTTTCACTCTAACTGTGTGGTGCTGCACTCCAGCAAGTTTATTATTTACATTGCTAAGAGTATGTTCAATACTCTTACTTTATTTACTAATCATAATTTTATAACTTTGTTCAATATAACATCATGTAATATATACTCACTCTATGAATAGGTTGCACAAAGGCATTAGGGATATAACAGTGAAAAAATAGACAAAAATCCCTTTCATCAGTGAGTGTATATGTTAGTAGGATGAGCATAAAATTATAAAAAATAAGTACGTGAGTTAGTATAAGAAGATGAACACTAGAATGGGAAATAAAGCTGAGGTACGGGGAGGAATCAGGGCATGGGCCACTCTACTAGATTATCAAGCACATGTGTCAGAGAGAAGGAGATGATGTGGTTGAAGACTTGAAGTTATTGACAAACAAGAGATGATTCCAGGCAGTAGGACTTCTGCAAAGAGATTGTCAAGTTATGTTTTGAAAGATCTATAGACACCACTCAGGGCTGCTTTCCTAGAGTGTAACTGCATGACATCACTGATGCAATAGTTGCAGACCTTTTAGACCCATAAATGCTATTAGTGTGTTGTTACTTACCTTGAGCAAGAGAAGAAGCAGCTAGAAAGTTCTGAGCAGATAGACGGCATTGCTCAGTTCACCATTTTAAAGTCATGTGGCTGTCATGATAAGAAATGATGGAAGGAAGGCAAGGAGGACCTGAAAATGCACAGAGGGTATCACACAGCTCTGACGTGAAATAGAAGCAGGTTGGGGCATATGAGCATCATGCAGCTTGTGAGAAATAATTTTATTGTGAATATATTTTCCCTTTATTTTTCTTCTGCGTGTGTGTGTGTGTGTATGTGTGTGTGTGTGTGTGAGAGAGAGAGAGAGAGAGAGAGAGAGAGACAGACAGACAGACAGACAGACACACACACACACACAGAGACAGAGAGAGAGACAGAGACAGAGATAGAAACAGAGACAGAGACAGAGAACATGTCAGCAGTCTTTTTTGACTGTTCTTTCACTTTATTATCAGGCTCTCAGTCAACCAGAGCTCTTGATGTGGCTCTGGTGATTTCCCTGTATCTGCAGTGAGGGTGGAATCATGGGCAAGCCATGTGGCTTGTTTGTGAGTTTCTTGGACTCCTCTTGTTTGGATAATGTGTGCTTTACCCTCTAAGCCATCTCCCCAGCTTCATTTTGAGTATTTTATAAGAGATTCAATACAGTTCAGGAAAGAAAGAATATCTGGAAGGACTGAGTGCTATCAAGTCAGAGAACGAGGTTTAAAGGTGGGCAGCTTGGAGGTAGAAAGATAGAGAGGAACATTCTCCTTGGGGACATACATCTGTGTCACATCATCATGCCTAGTGTCTAAAGAGGCCTGAAGGTCCATAACACAGCACACTAATAGCAGTTATGGGCCTAAAAGATCTGCAACTATGTCTGTGTGCCATGATCGCCTGCGCCTAAAGAGGCCTTTAGTACCCATGTGTGTGCTAAAATTGAACCTGGGTCCTTGGAAGAGCAACTATGCTCTCAGCTGTAGTTTCTATACCCGAGATAAAGATTTTATGTAAAGCCATGTGACCTATTGATATAAAACAAATAAACAAAGCATTATAAGCAGAGAAAAGAAGATGTATAAGACAGAGCCAGAGAGGCATTGATATTAAGAGGCAAAGAGAAGAAATTAAACACATACGCTGAGAAAAAGGATAACATATGAGGCATGAAGCATATGGGAGCCACAATGTAATGGTGGCTGACTAAAAGCTGAGAGATATTCTTGTGTTTTGGGAGAATATTTATTATTAACTTTGTTCAAATTTTGTTTGGGTTATATTTGTTGAAAGACAAATTTCATTTTTTTTTTATTTACTGAGATACTTTAGTAAGAGTTTTTGAAAATAGAAGTGGAAATGATAGCTCTATCCCAGGACCCTCTATGAAAGTTCCCCTTAACACCTTCCAGGTCAAAGTCTTTTCTGTGAGAATAGCTAATTAATGGAGAAAAAAAGCACTGCTGCTGACAAATACAATTATGATTTAATGATGCTAAGTAAGGGCTATAATTAATTGGACTGTATAATGGATGTCAACAACCTGGCTAAGAATAGTTGTTCATCAGAGTAATGTAAGATATGACAAAAGAACCAAGGAAGAACATGAGTATAGCAACAATTTAAACATGTACAGATGCTAGAAGGAAGCATTATATTTCTCCTGGAGCTAGGTGTGGGAACTGAACTCAGGTCCCCTAGTAGAGCTGAGCCATTGCTGTAGCCTTTATGAATTTAATTTGAAGCACCTGAACTCCTCTACTGAGACAAGAACATGATTTTAATAAATGATATGACTAGGACTCAAGTGATCAAAATTACATAGTAAAAATATTTTGCATATGCATGGTTGATTACTATAAATTGTTTTAAAAGAGAATAAACATAAATTAAAACATAGCATTCTATGAAACACTTGGGACTGGGCTCTGATACAAAGTGATAGGTTAAAAAATTATAATGGAGATGACAGACTGTCTTGGTCAGTGTCCTATTGTTGTGAAGAGACGCCATTACCATGGCACCTTTGGTTAAGGAAAGCATTTATTTGGGGCTGACTCATAGTTAAGAGGTTTGGTTTATAGTCATCATGGTGGACTGTATAATGGGTGTCAATCAACAACCTGGCTAAGAACAGTTGTTCATCAGAGTAATGTAAGATATGACAAAAGAACCAAGGAAGAACATGAGTATAGCAATAATTTAAACAATTTAAATTTGATATACCACTTAGAAATGATTCTGTAGCCTGAGTGAAAGCTATAGAAGCAGAAAATTGTTTTAAAAAGCAGAAATCAATAGCCTGTTTTTAGATAGAGGAATAATTTGGAAGAGAGGTAAGACTCTGAACTGGTGGGAATAGCCAAGCGGGAAAAGGGACTAGTGTGGTTGTAGAGCCTGTGTGGTTGTTTGAAGGAAAATGGCCCCCATAGGTTCATAAGCAATGGCATTATTTGAAAGGATTAGGACATGTAACTTTGTTGGAGTAGGTGTGGCCTTATGGGTAAAGTGTGTCACTGGGATGGTCTTTGGGGTTTCAAATACTCAAGCCAGGCCCAGTGACCCTCTCTCATCCTGCTGCCTGTGGATCTAGATGTAGAGCTTTAAGCTATTTCTCCAGCACCATGTCTGTCTGAATGCATCCACGCTTTCCACCATGACGACTACAAACTAAACCTAACTATGAGCCAGCCCCAAATAAATGCTTTCCTTAACCAAAGGTGCCATGGTAATGGCGTCTCTTCACAACAATAGGACACTGACCAAGACATTCCGTCATCTCCATTATTATTTTTTTAACCCATCATTTTGTATCAGAGCCCAATCCCAAGTGTTTCATAGAATGCTAGATTTTAATTTATGTTTATTGTCTTTTAAAATAATTTATAGTAATTAACCATATATACACCAAATATTTTTAGTATATACTTTTGATCACTTGAATTCTAGTCATATCATTTATTGAAATCATGTTCTTATCTCAGTAGAGGAGTTCAGGTGCTTCAAATTAAATTCATAAAGGCTACAACGATGGCTCAGCATGTAAGAGCACTTTCTGCTCTACTAGGAGACCTGAGTTCGGTTCCCACACCTGGCTCCAGGAGAAATATAATGCTTTCTTCTAGCATCTGTACATGCAAAAACTCAAAAATTGTGTCTTTCATTTGTGTAGCATCATAGCGAAATTGCTTTTGTATAAAGGCACCTGTGAGAGTTTGCTTGTAATTGATGTTGTTTCACTGAAATAAGAAGCAAGACCAACATTTTAAAAGGCAAAGAAATGATGTACGCACTAACTTGAAAGGTTGGGATTAAGACTCTGTGCTTGAGAAGAGAAAGCCATTGTTCTAGTCAGGGTGACCATTGCTGTGATGAAACACTACGGCAAACCAACTTGTTCATCACTGAAGAAAGTCAGGATACAAACTCAAACAGGGCAGGAACCTGGAGGCAGAAGCTGAGGCAAAGGCTTGCTCAGCTTTTTTTTTTTTTTCTTTTTTCTTTTCTTCTTTTTTTTACACAACCAAGGACCACAAGCCCAGAAGATCACCACCCATAATGGGCCGGGTCCTCTCCATGAAATGATAATTAAAAAATGCCCGAAAGGCTTGCCTACAGAAATCTTTTTGGAGACATTTTTTGATTGAGGCTTTTTCCTCTCTGATGGTTCTAGCATGTGACAAGTTAACAGAAAACTAGATAGCACAGCTACCTACAGAACAAAGGTTTGTATGGTGATGTCAGGGCTCTATCATAGGTCCATTCAAGATCTATGGGCAGTTACACAGGGAGAATATTTAAGCCTGTGTCCCAGGAAGAGTCAGGTTTAGAGACACAGGCATACACTAAATTTAGATGTGTATGGAACCTAGGCTGAGTGAGTACCGAGGAATATGGGCTAATGGAGGTTGTGATGGGGCTATAAAGACTGTATCATGAAGGATGTTCGGCAGTATGCCCTTGATACAATTTGGCCACCCTTCTGTTATAATATGTATGTGTCTTCAGATTGTTTCATCTTCATTGTATGATTTTTCAGTATAAATTTATTACTATGTATATTATTGGTTTTGTAGTTTTTACTCATGGGATCACTTTTCTGGTTTTACTCACAGGAAGTTTGTAGTTGATACATAAAATGTTACTGTACAGAAGTTTGTATTTACAAATTCTGTGAAGTTAAGAATTCTAACAGTCAGCATATAGGTTTTCTATATTTAAATCACATTATCTATTAACACATGCTGTCACTTCCTCCACACCTTAAAGGAAAAAAAGAAAGTAGTTGAATAAACCAGGAAATAGAGCCAAAGAGAAGTGGTGGTCTGCAAAGACTGATATCCCAAAAAGGCAGAATTGCTTTACAAACTATTCCTTCCTCTCCACAAGCAAATATATTTGAAGATTTAGTTTAATAACAAGAGAAATGTTATTGACATTAAGAAATTAGCATTTTCATGGTATCATCCACCCAAAAGAAATGACAATAGGCAAATATTAAAGTGTGTTAAAAGTAACATAGGAAGCAGAATGTAGTCATATACATAGTTATGACTTTTAAAAGTAATTTATTAATTCATTGATAATTATATATAACATGGCTTAATCATATTTGTTCCCAACTCCTCTCCTTAGCTACTCTTTTATATTTTTGGTTGTGAGGCCATCATTTAATAGCCCTGTCTCTTCAGTCCTGCTTAACTACTCCCAGATCCATCCTATCTCTTTACCCTCTCAATATTCTGTCCTTATTTTTAAAATTGAATAAGCCATTCACTGCAATTTTGATATGGTAAAATGTTGTAAAGAGAAGATGAGTAAAAAGTTACCTGACTAGATTTTGTCAATTTGACATAAGCTTGTATCACATAGAACGAAAACTCTGTGTGAGGGTCCAGCCTACTGTAGCTGGTGGCACCCCTGGGTTTGTGGTCCTTGGAAGTTTACCTAAGGGAGGTGAGACTGATTGTGAGCTTCAGAAGTAAGTGATAGCCTGTGCTCCTCTGTGGTCTCTGCTTCATTTCCTGCCTTCAGGTTCCTGCCTTGAGTTCCTGTTCTTTGTGAGATACTATAAGTTGAAAGCTGAAACAGACTGTTACTCCACACCTTGATTTGGTCTTGGCTTTTTTTCCCTCAGCAATCAAAATCTAACTAAAACAGAGACTGATACCAGGATTGAAGAGTATCGCTGTGACCTTTATACCTGACCATGGTGATTTTGTGCAGACTGTGGAAGTGTTTAAAACCTAGGGCTATAAAAGTTATTCAAAACTCAGAGCCTAAGAGTTCTGGGAGCTCGGGAGACAGGAATCTTGAGTACAATCAAGATGATGGAAACCTGGCTTGTCATGTTTTGGAAGGAAGTTTAAGAGTCCCTTAAAGTCTCTAGCAGGGCGATCATGTGATATATTCGAATTATGAATCTGCGACGGCTGGTTAGCTGGGGTTCAAGAATTAGCTGTGATTAACAGGAGACCAGTGCCTTTGAAGTAAAGCATTTGTTTTCCTGGGACATTCGGTATACTGGTTAGCTGGAACTGAAAAAATCAGCTGTGGTTAAGAATGGACCAGAATCATTAACTGCAAAGTTTTTGGCAAAAGTATCCTCAGTGTCAGCACTCAGAAACCATGGCCTAAAGGACACCAAAGCTGCACCCCTAGGCTGGGAGCCAAAAGTTAACAGTGTACAAGAGTGACACAGGTGATCCTGAAGGAGTAGTTGGCAAGACATTTGCAGGCTTGAAGGGGTCGTGGAAAGATGCTGTGGCCTGAAATGGTGAGAGGCTAGAGGAGGCCACTAGTGAGTGTTCAGACTCAATGGCAACGGACTGCGAACTGGAGGTCTAATGGAGAAAATATGAAGTTTTCTACCATGTGGCAGGGTCCATGAAGAGAGGTCAGGAGAGATCAGAGTGGAGGCACAACCCAGTTCAGTTTTGATTCGAGTACACCGGAGACGTCAGGACTACGGGACTACCGAAGATGGCAGTAGTTTTGAAATGGTGTCAACCTGAGACTATGAGGCAAGCTGCGTGGGCTGTGAACATCAGAGCTAGTGAAGCGGAGTTGCCCAAGTCCTTTGGGGTCCAGAAGATCATAACTGCATCTCAGTCGCCGGATACTGTGTTATATACACAGCTGGAATTTGGTTTAGATTTGATCTGCCTTTCCTCTAGCAAGAAAACATATGTAACTTGTTTAGATTTTACAGGATCCTACATCTGAGAGACTTTGAGCTTTTATAGAGCAGTTAGAGTTCTAAAGAGATCATGGAGGTTTTAAAATGTTGAAACATTTAAAGACTGTGGCTTTTTCTTTCTTTTTTTTTAATTGATGGTTAATCTTTTTTTATTAATTTATTCATATTACATCTCGATTGTTAGCCCTTCCCCTGTTTCCTCCCATTCTTCCCTCCTTCCCATTTCTCCCCTTCTCCCCTCCCCTATGTCTGTGACTGAGGGAGACCTTTTCTAAGGTTATATTTCATATTTTGATGCTATCATGAGATACTGAAGGTAAAAAGGAAAGGAAGGATTATGGTTCAATTGTGATATATTTTTGTGTTAGGTTGATAAGGGCTCAATTGTACTGCCTAGTCTTTTTGTTGACCTGACACAAGTATGGGTCACATCGGGTGAAGGAATCTCAGGTGAGAAAATGGCCCCACCTGATAGGCATGAATGTGTGACTATGGAATATTCTCATTAATGATTGCTATGGGAGGGCCCAGTTCATTGTGGGTAGTGCCACTCCTAGAAAGGAGGTCCTGAGCTGTATAAGAACGCAGTCTGTACCGGAGCAATTCAGGAAAGCTGAGAGAAGCCAATTTGAATCAGTCATCAGCCAATTTGAGGAGTTTAAGGCAGAACAGCTGGGTTAAACCATCTAGCCAGAGCTGAGAAAGAACAAGAAAGGGTGAGTTTATTCAGCAGTAAGCCTCCTAGACTACAGTTATATCGGGTCAATAAAAGTTACTTTTCATTAAAAAAAAAAAAAAAAAAAAAAAAAAAAAAGAACGCAGTCTGTTAAAGCCATAGAGATCAAGCATGGGATTCTTCTGGGATCTCTGCTTAAATTCCTGACTCCAAGTTCCCCTTCTACTTGAAAATTATTTTTTAAATGATGGAGTGTCATCAGGATGTATAAGTAATATAAATCCTTTATGAGTTCCCAGTGGTTGTGGTCTTTATTATAGCAACAGGAAGCAAAGTAGATTAATGCATTTTACATATCATATGCTACTTAATTTTCATAGTTTATTCATTTGTACATTTCTTTCAATAAATTGATTTATGTAAATTTATTTTGATGTAAATTTTTTATTACAGACTATAAAAAGAATTTATCTTTTACCTTTTAGCTTAGGTTTTTGACCAAAGCACTGATTTAGATTAGGTAGTTAAACTGCATGTATGTGCTAAATGAAAACTTTTGAAGAAGTCTAAAGAGTACTTCTTTTTCTGACTCTGAAATCACTTCAAACTTTTTGGATACTTCCACTGTGATATAGCTTATTAGAGTTAATGTCATTGATTTAAATATCTTTCTGCAGTGGAACACGTCTGTAATGTTACTGTCAAGTCAAGCTGAGATTTCCATTAAGAAGCGCTTTCCCTTTTAATGTCAGCTGAACACATTTATGGGGAAACATTTCAAAGTTCAGGATCTGCATGAGCCATCTCTCTACCTCTCACTTCCTTTTATCAACCCCCAAATTCTATGGCACTGCATTTTGTGATATTATGCACTGTGCCTTCTCTAAATTAAAACCCGTCACATCTGTGATTGTTTCCAATTTTGTGGAACATTTGCTACCATGTGAAGCAGGTTAAATTTCATCATAAAAAAAGATGAGTTTATTTAAATTATTTGTACCTACATATCAACAGAATTAAATGAATAGTCATATTCACTTGAGCAACTGCTGTGTAGATTATTAAATGAATTTCCTCTAGATAGGTTCACGTGCTTTAAAATAAAACCACAGCTAATTACCTCACTTCTGTTTTGCTATCAACATATTAAAGTGGTGTCATATTTGAAAATAGAAAGGACAGATACAGATCTTATCCACAAACAAGGTCACATCAAAGCATCAAGCCTGAAGGATGCACAAGCTTTAACCGTTCCCCCTGCCTTCATGTTCAGAATTAATTTCTCATATGTCTCATGTGTGAAGAAATCACTGCAGAGAGCTAAGGGGCAACGAGGGAAATATTACAAAACTATAGAGGGAATCTAAAGACATTAGCAAGTTGAAAGAATTTTTCAAACTCCAGACCTAAGACTAAGGTGAGAAGAAAGCAAGAGAGAGGCCAGACAGACACCAGAGACAGACAAGTGGATCTATTTGAGGAATTATAGTATTTACATTTTATATTCAGCACAGCATAGTGAGGACGAAAAAAAAAATCAAACCATTTTTTAAATATCCCCGAAGCTTAATAATTAAGAACAAGTTTGATCATTGAAATAACATTATTTAAATTTATCATCAAGAGTTAATTATGCTATTATTAACCATTCTTTGAATTGATCACTAAACATCTATCTAATATTTGATTGAGAAATACATGAAAAAAAACCTCACTATCAACTTTTCTTAAAAAGTGTTTGGCCATTATGTTATGGATTTTCTTATATATGAATATTCCATCAGAACATCTATTCTGATACAATCAGGAGAATATAAAATCAGTCTCCCTCATAATAATAAGTGAAAGAATGCCATGGTTAGATACAAAAGATCTCTATGAAACATGCAGTGGGTTCAGCCTCTGTACCAGAAAAATAAAAACAGAATAGGATGAAAACCTAGAAGCTTTCCCACACAATAAAACAAAGAGAAATAGAAAGTGGTTAGTTGTCAGCCCTGTGGTTCTTTTGGCCTTTATGTAATACTTGCAAGATAAATATTCTAATTTAGCTAACAGCTCACACACTAGGTGTTAGGAAGGACAAACAGCGGAAGGAAAGAACACATGTAATCTTGCCTCACTGGAGTTCCTACCACCCAAGAGAAAGGCTGATAACCCGTGCTGCAGCTGGCCACAGAGTCTCTGTAAGTAAACACTGTCTTCAGCTTTTCAGAGAAAAACATAAAACTGTAAAATGCACATTTATTTATAAAGGATACCCAAGTAACCCTAAGGCAACTGAACCCTGAAACAAGGAGCTAAGAGTGAGGGTTCCACATCCTGTTACTAAGCAGCCTGGTTTCTAATCTCATGTGTGAAGGGCAAACAAGAATAATGATCTAGAATATTATGGAAAAGCAATTAGTTAGAATCTTTTAAGTAGGAACACATTGTTGCCTGTTATGAAAATATAGAGAAATGGTATTTCCTATGGCAGGGTTCTAAGCCAATGTGATCAATACAATTGGCTTGTCAGTCCTGGTGCACAGCATCAGGGTGAAATGCTCCTCACTTTCCTGCCCTGTGCTTTTTCACACCTCCTAAGTCTCAGTTCTTTGAAATAAAATATATTTCTTATTCTTTTCCTCAACAATGGATGCTCCATTTGTAGGTTTATTAAGGAAAGGGCTATTGGAGTGTGTTTATATTCTGCAGTTTTCCTAAAGACAGAGTGGGTCCCCCAAATCACTGATGGATAGCTGGGCAGTAGGGCTCAGGAAGTAATCTTTATCACCAGAACTCCAAGTGTACATATCACTGGATCATAGTGCATGCCTCAAGATTTACAATTTTTTCCAGCAACTATGTCACCAGTGTACTTTGTTTAATTTATACAACACATCCAAAATATAAAACTCACACTTGGCGTGGTGATGCAATACCACTAACTGTGGGCCAAATCCTTCAGGCAGTAGTTTCTTAATATATACATAGCTTGTTGCTAAATGGATATAGATTTTACTAAAGACTGAAGCATCTTTTTGTTGGTTTTCTGTTTCTTTTTAATTTAACAATAATATTTATTATTATTATTATTATTATTATTATTATTATTATTATTATTATTATTATTTTTAATTTGTGTTTGGAGCAGGTAGGGTTTCTCTATATAATCATGTCTGTTGTTGTCCAGCATCTCAGTATGTAAAACAGTCTGCCCTTGAATTCATAAACTCTGCCTGCCTCTACCTTCTGAGTGCTGGGATTAAAGACATACACTTCCACACTTCACTAAGATTGAAGCATCTTATTTGGTGCACAATTCTGTTTCTTCTCTCTCTTCTCTCTCTGGGCACTGCTTTCCTGTTTTTTTTTTTTTTTAGTTTGTTTGTTTTTCGGGTTTTTTTTTTTCTTTATGAAACCAACCTATTTCCACACATCATTTCATTTTTTCTTTATTTTATAATTAATTAGAGACTCATTCATGGCTCTACTGTATTCTGGAAATTTCTTAAATACAATCCAAATACCTTATTACACATAACACATATTGCCTAAATACAAATCCTTGAAAATAATCTTCATTTTGCTTCTCTAGTGTCAATTAAAGTGTCAAGCAGACAACTAATAATTAGTTATCTATGGAGAAAGGAAGGAAGTAATGAACTAAAAAATAAAAGATACAAAGACAATGCAGAAGAAACAGAAAAGACAGTGGAAGTGCAGACTTACTTTTCATACTAGAAATGATTACAAATTTCTGGATGTGATTGGTAAACAATAATGTTAGTATTTTAATTTGTAGTTGTAAGTGAGCAATTGTTTCTAATATTTCAATTGTTTATTTACTTAAATTGGCAAATAAACCAGGCTGACCTGGAACTCTCACTCCTTCTGTGTCAGCCTCCAGGGTGTCAGGATCAGAGGTATGCCCAACTTCATTCAACTCACTAATTAGTTAACAAGTACTATTTTGTCTATTTTGTCATCTCCATTTGGTTTTGGTGAAATAGTTAGGAAGACACTCATCTCATGAAAAGTCTGTGATCTGCATGTCTCTGAGGTTTTGGATGACCTTATTTCACTATCTTACCTTAATGTTTTTATTATGTTAAAGATTCACTGAGAATGAGACAGGTTAACTTCTGGCAACACCCAGACTACCTCAAAGAGGATGATGAGCACCAAAGAACCTCCTTATGCAGATGGCTTCAAATGTGGCAAACAAGCTACTAGGCAAAATGTTCTCATTTCTACCACAGACAGAATTATGCCTAGGACAAGGGAAGCTTGGATGCAGGCAGAATCGATGGCCAAACTGCCAAGACAGGGTGAGCAAGTCCTCAACAGTTCCTGCTTCATAAATATGTCTGTCAGATATATTGGGCCAGAAAGCTGAAGAAAATGCTCCAACATAATATAGACTTTTGGGTGGTTATTCAGGCAGCAAACGGTCTCTGTCATCTTCTCATTTGGAAAGCTACTAACCTGCACTCCCAGCATACTCAAGTTTATTCCTTCTCAAATCTCTGATGGAGTTGAAGACCAGGTAGCTTAGTTTTACAATGAAGCTTAGTTGTTTAGGGGTTAAGATGCTTTTAGGTCTAGATAGATGTTTTAAGTTGATAATAACAAAATATGGAGATTGTTCTACATTCAGAATGTTAGATGCACCAAGATAGGAAAGATGTTTTCTTAAAGGCTGGAAAATACAAATAGCCAAAACACTAAGAATGTAACATTTATATAATTTGTGATTGGGTCATGGTTCTTCTTGCCATAGGTAGTTTATTGTAAATATGTGTAATAATATAAATGTATATTGTAAAAAAAATAAAAAGGTTTAATGAATAAAAAAATAAAAACAAAAGAAAAGTATGTGATTCCCTTCAGTATTGAGTTCTGGGTAGGTGGAATGTTGCTGAGAATGTTCCAACGCAGTGTTCCTGCTCTCAACTTGAATGTTGCATAAGATTGCCTGATAATATTACTCATTGACCTGACAGCATCTAGAATCCTCTGGAAGTTGGATCTTCGGGTGTGTTTGTGTGGGTTTATTTTGATGGCATTAAGTAAGGAAGGAAGACACAACCACTGTGGATGGCACACATTGCCATGGCTGCCTTCTTGAACTGTTTAAAATGGCAAAAGAGAGCCGAGCCCTGGTAAGCCTATTGTCTTTCCCCTGCAAACTTAATGTGAAGAGCTGCTTCAGGTTCCTGCTCCCTCCACTTCCCCAGCGTAGTGGACCATGTCTTACTTAAATCAGAATCAGAATAAACCACCTTAAGATGCTTTGGGAAAGGTGTTTTTAATCACATCAACAGGAAAGGAAACAGAGATACCTTGAAAAGTCAGTAGTCTCAGGCAGGAACAACCTCGAATTAAAAAGTTAAGAGTTATGTGCGTCTTAAAGTGATAATATTAGCCACGATGGTGATGTGAAATATTCTTTGAAATACTTAATCACGAGAGATTCTATTAAGCATTAAAAACATATACACAAAAGGGACTTTGTACCCTTGTTACATACTAAAGAATCATTTACAGAATTTGCCAGTGTTACTGACAGAATAATTAGTAAAGATGGAATTTAAAGTAATATTCAAAGCCAAGAACATGTGCTGATAAGTTCAGCTGAATGTCAATACTCACAAGAAAGGATTTTAATGTTTAACAATAGTTGAGGTTTTTTTTACTTGAGAAGAGCATAGCTTTTTCTGTCATATGTGTGCACTGTATATTATTCTGTGTAACACAAACAGAGGTAATAGTTAGAGAAAATACTAACTTGCTTTAAAACAAGTCAATTAAATATTGTGAAAACCTGCTATCTTATCCCTGGGTTAAAATTACTGCAACTGCCTGTGTGTCAGTCCCTGACAAGAACAGAAGCTCTGAAATATATGACATGTTACTTAGAAGTTGCACATCATAAGGATGACGGCAAAAAACCACACAACAGTGGGAATGGGTTCCAGATTATTTTCTTACCAAAAATAATGATTACAAGTATTCAAATCAGATAACGCAATCCTTAATAGATTAATACAACTCCTCTCTGGTAATATAAACAGTCCTTTTCTGGCTCTTGGGATCACCCAGTATGCAAATGAATTTTGTAGGTGGCATTTATTTTCTTGAATTTAAACAAACAAGTTCAGAAATGAAATCACTACTTGACAAGAGAAAGATGATTCAGTTAAAATAGAACTTTTGAGAATGGGTGTAAGCCTGCCATTGCCTTCTGCCAGGAAAATCAAATAGATAAATATCTCTTTTAGAGAGAGTCTGTCTGAGGGAAATTCTTAAGCCTACCTGCCAATAACATAAACAAGCCAAGGGCTTTTCATGATATAATGCATGACAAGGAATGCTATTTTTCTCTAAATCCTTTGTTAAGCAGTATGAATATTAATAGGTAATGAAATACCAATTCCAATTTGAAGCCAGAGAGTTTGTGCTATTCTTCTTGTGGGTTTAGTGAAAATGGGAATTTATGAGAACCTTGAAGGCTTCTTGAATAAGCTAGCCAAGAACTTCATTAAACAATATTATCCCTCTTGTCAAAAGGGTAAAAATCCTTACCTACTGTGAATGAGTTCTTAAAAGAAGTAATACACATATGTTATTTTGTTAAATACTGCAGTCAGTACACTATATATGTACTGAGGATCAAGCCATGGACTTGTGCATGCTAGGCAGGCATTTTATCACTGAAATACATCCCTACCCCTTGTCTGTAATTTCTTCAGCAACAGAAAGTTCCAGTCTTTAGAAAAACATGATGAAATAATTTCTGTTTAGTTATTAATTTAAAATCATCAAGGTATATCCATATTTCAATGGCTAAAGTAATATATAGCTTAAATGATGTTTTTAAATAAATATACATAATTCATAATATTTTAATATTTTTGTGAATATTATATAAATCAAAAGTCCAACCGAAAGTCTTGTTATCCTAATTTTCTTGACTGAAATACAAAACACTAACATGATTATAATAAAACCTTGAAAGTGCAAAAGGCAGTGATAGAGACAAATTTGGAATATGATCATAGGTTATGCCTGTGAACACTTTTTAACAATATTGAACATGAAAAATAGATGAATATTAAACATAAAAGCAGGAAACACTATGATGTAATTTCATATGTATTTATCAATAGATATTTAAATAGTTAAAACCGACATCTGCAAATAAATGCTGCATATCAGTAACAAAGGCATTAAGCCGTCATGTACGTAAATTACAAGTTTAGAGGTTGATGTGCTACATTCTTCCCCCTGTGACTTTAATGTGCTCCTCCTTCCAATGTCATTTTTCTCATCATAAATTTCAAATGAACAGAACTGACTAAATATGAACATATTCTGTTTTCAAAACATTTAGCAAATACACTGCCTCGTCTTTCAGGGGAAAATATTAGTATTGAATTTCATTAGTTAATGCTTTTTAAGAATTACTTTTGCCCACTCAACTTTAGGATGAGAAAATGTTTCCATAAAAATTAGCCTGAGAGATTTAACAAACAAATATTTCCAAAGCCCTGGTGAGTTTTAATTTGAATGCACAATCTAGGAATTACAGCACATCTGAGCAAAGTATCAGACATTCTAGATCCCTTGCAATCACAGGACTTAAATATAAAAGGAAGATGGCAAATTAGGGGCAGAAAATTAAAAAGAGCTGAGATTAAAGGATATTAAAAATGAACTAAATTAAAATTCATTCATCCTCAGAGAGCGAGAAATAGAGGAAGCAGATGTTGAGGAAAGAATATAAGTAGAACACTTAGCAAAAGAAAATAAAGGTTAAAAAAAAAAAAAAACCCTGAAGTTTCCCTAACCCCCTTTAGAAGATGATGTCACTACAAAGCATTCTTTGACTTAATCTCTTATAATTTTCCCTTAAAAGCGTATGCACAGTGTAGACAATAAAACAGAATAAAATTATCTTATTAAATTAAAAAACTATAGAACTTCAGAGGAGCTAGGTGAACATTTATTCTCAGGAGGAGCGAAGAAAATTTAGATCAAGGCCAAACTCAATAAAACCAGCAACGCTGGACCAGGGGAAACTGCACAACGGACTTATCTCACAAATGCAAGTTGACAGCAGTTATCAAGGACTAGCTGGCAACAACTAGAAGAAAGACAAACCAAAGTCCTCTGTGACTCTATCAAACAGCAAATAGGCATCTGAAGCATATAAAACATGCACCAATTGATTGTCTCCTGGGGTTAAGCTATAACAGTGATATTATCTTAATGATAAGTCCCAAGGGCCAGATTGCATGCCGACAGCTCACTAAAAACTGTTGGAGATGGACTCAGGGAGGACAAAACTAGAAATACTAGTGCGGAAGCTACTGCCATATGTTGGGGCTCATATGGAGCTGCTGTGTATTCAAGTGTTAATGCTTACGCCCAGGATCCTTACTGTCCTAGAGCAAGTTCTCATGTATTCAAAATGATGTTGTGTGACCCTTGCTTCCAAAATTATCCCTGATTGGTCAATAAAGTTGCTGACAACCTGGATGTGCAGAAGAGAAGTAAGGTTGAGTTTAGGTTCCTAGGCTTGGGGATGGGAGAAGGATAAAGGAGCAGGTCCGCATGGGTTAGCAATAAAGGAGAAAGTTTGTCCTTAGCATTGGTGTGAGGGGGACAAGCAGCCCAAATGGAAAACGTGCATGTGTTTATGGTGGTTTTGGCTGAGAAGTATACAAGATAGCTTAGAAATTTAATATCTGCTTAGCCCTAGTGCATTAAGGCTTATAAAAAAAAAATCTAAAAGGTTTCTGTATCTTTACTTATATAATAGCAGGTTAAGAACTTGGGGTTTGGGGCTGGGGGTCTCACGTAAGGACCACAAGACCAGGAGGAACAAGTGGGGGGCGGGGGAGAAAAAGAGGGAGAAAGACAATGTGGCCTGATCCAGCGTCTAGGCAAGATGACTGGTTGGCAAGTCACTTGGGAACATAGCCAGATTACCTTAGAAAATTAGTTTGAATCATACCTGCCCAATTAATGTGCTAAGACTGGTTTCTATGGCAATTATTGGGGAACTAGCAGGGTATGGAAAAGCCCTATAGAATTTTATAAATATTCAACTACAGTTTGGCACCTCATGTTAGTAGCTGTTTTAAAAAAAATATGTTGCAATTGTCCTTGGCTGGTGCCTTAGTTTGAGCGGGACCCCTGGACCCAAATCTGCCTATCATAATGTTCTACTTATAGGTTTCGAGGACCCTCTGGATCCTCCTACTTTGCTATTCTCCCATGCTTCTCTCATCTAGAGTCCCAATAGGATGTACTCCCCTCTGTCCCAGTTTCCTGGTAAGTGAAGGCTTTCGTGGGACATGCCCCATGGGCTAGTGTGCAGATATAAGTGAGTATATACCATTTGAGACTTGATACCATATGAGCATATACAGGTGGAGATAATCCCCCTCAGGACCATTCATAGGGGAGGGTAATAAGGGGAAAATGGGAGGGAGGGAAGAATGGGAGGATACAAGGGATGGGACAACCATTGAGATGTAACAAGAATAAATTAATGAAAAATTTTAAAAAATATGCTGCAATTTCTCTCTTAACCTAGCTAGCACCCAAATAACTGAAACTAAACTCATATTTATTTGACAAGCTTTATGACAAAGGAACTGAATAGTGCTAATCTGTTTTAACTCTCTAAACTAATCTGGCATTCTCCCAGCATAAATCCTCAAGATACTTGTTTTTATGGGGTTCCAACTGTTCTCTACTGATGCATCCTGAACCTTTCCTCATGGCTGAATCCCCAATTCATTTCCTATCTTCTTCTCTTCTGGCTGTCAGGAAGTCCATCCATGTTCTCTCTCTTCTGCCCAGTTACAGGGTGTCCAGCCTATTTTATTTAATCAATCAGAGAATATTGGGGAGCAAAGTTTACACAACATCATTTGCCATATAGGAGAATCTACTCATCTGGACTTGAGACCCAGAAATCAACATTTGTATACATAGAGCCAGACCAACCCCCAACAAAGTACTATTTTGAAAAAGACAAGAGAATTTGTAAGAAGGCTCAACAGAAAGTTTATTATGTCAAGAGAAATAGTTAATGGATTAATAGAGATTATCAATACTTAGATTAATGGATTTTATAAAGTCTAAAAAAAGAATGAAGAAAAACATTCAGTGCTACAGAAACAGGATTCTGTGTGAAAGGAACCAATATATGTACGATGGAAGTACTAGAAACAACAGAAGAAAAATCAGTGATGGTAGTTAAAAAATACCAATATGTTCAACGTATCCAAGAAGCTCAATGAACTCTAAAATAAACACAAAGACATGTACAAACACAGAGTAAAAATGTGTAAAGCTAAGGACAAGAATATCTTGAAAGTAGCTAAATAAAACTACATTGAAGAAAATCACATTAAGGTTGACAATTAACTTGTTATTAAAAACCATGGAAATAAGAAGGCGGTGATCAGACATATTCAATGTGTGGCAAGACTGAAAATCAATAATTACCCTATATTCAGGCAAAGCTACCTTTTAAAATTAAGATGAAATGAATACAAGAAAATATGTTGTCAGACTTTGGGAATGCATCACCAGGAACCTTGTCTTATTAGAAAAAAAAAAAAATTAAGAATTCTTTAGGCTCACAGAAAATAACTAGAAAACCTAACACCTCCTAGGTGATTGCAGAGTGTGGTAAAGATGCCTATGGGATCGAAGCAACCAAAGCAATTGTCCAATCCCGGGTGCACAGAATTAAATCATTGGGCATGAGATATGTGGAGATGTTATTTATTTCTAATATCAACACAGAAAGGGTGAAAAGCTGAATGAAAAAGGGAAAAAGAACAGCAAAGGGAAGCTTACAGCCATGACAACGAAGGAGAGAACAATATACAAACAATGCTATAAACATCTGTATACTGGAATTTCTTATTTTGGGGTTAAAATGTAAGCATATGTCAATTATTAATCATGACAACACAAGGCTGAATGTTTAACAGGTGCAGAAATGTGTGTAACAATGACAGCAGAGGCGAAAGGAGAGAGAGCTAATCAAAAGCGCCATTTCCATATCTCTCTGGATTATGTCACTAAACAATTGACACAGATGCTGAGGAGGTATATGTGGTGAGCCCTGAGCAACGGTTCAAAATGAAGCAAACTGGAAACTAGAAAATATGTTGAAAAATGAAAATAAATATATGTACCCAAATATTAAAAACTACTACTCAGTGTCTAGGGGTAAGCAACAGGTATGAATAGCTATCTTCAAAATGAAGCATTTGAAGTTCATAAACTAATTTTGCTCCTAAAAACTGAAGAAAGAATAGCATATCAAATGTGAAGGAACTGAGAAGGAAAAATTAGTGCAAAATTAATGGTGAGAACAAAAGGTGAAAGAGAAGATCCACTGAAACCAAACTATGGCTCTCAGAAACTTAGAAGAGAATCAACAAACTAGGAAAACTGTATATACAAAAATAAACAACTCCTCAAAAGTAAAGAGCAACCAGAACAAAAAAAAAAAAAAAAAAAAAAAAAGCAAAAACAAAGAGGGCTAGACTAAATTGCAAAACTCAGAAGTTTACATAATGGCAGCAGTACAAGCCATATTAAATAAAAACCACTACCACAGAAGGCTTTGAATACTTCATAGCAACAAATTTAGTAAGCGTAGATAAAAATGGTCAGCTAATGAAAACACACTGCCAGATGGACTAAATTAGAAATAGAAAACCTGAGTAAATTTATAATAAATTAGTTGTCTTGATACCTTAAAAAAAAAAAAAAAAAAAAAAATCCCACAAAGAAAATCCAGGGCCAAGTGACCTCACTGGTGGGCTCCACCAAATGTATAAAGAAGAATTGATACCAATTGCCTATAAAAGATCTCCTCCAAATTAGAACAGAATAGAAACTTACCATACAATTTCAAGGCCTGTTAGTAGTTGGAAAAAAAAAAAAAAAAAAAATGATTTTATGTTAAAACTCGACATTACAACATTTGTGAATATATAGCCATGCCTAGTTTAATGATAGGTATATGTCATGAGAAGTGTGTCCTATTGTGATATTGTTATGTGATTACACAACAGAAAGATCACCTACGTAAACTAAGGTGGTCACTTCATTTAGTAGTGGGACTTATAGAACCACCCTTATAAATTTAGTTTGATAACACAAAAACCTTGCTTTGTGGCAAGTAACTATAGATACACAAAACAGCAAAGTACTAGTAGAACAGTCAGCTACACACAGATGTAGGTGTATTAGAAACACCACAAGTAAGTGACGTTTGTCCCAGAAATGCAAAGCTGTTTGGGCAGTTGAAAGTCAGTTAGTATAATAAACTATTCAAGGAAGCATGGGCCAGACAAATAAACAGCAAACCCCACACAACGAACCCAATACTCTTTCATGATAAATACACTTATATGACTAGGAATAGGCTGGGGCTCCTTTACTCGGCATCAGTAGCTACTAGAGCCACACATTAATGTGTTTAATGATGAAGGATGGACTACTTTCCTTAAGCACCAAAACAAGGACATTAGCAGCTACCATTTTCAGTCGAAAATGCCCTGGAGGTTCTGGTTAGGGAAACTGGAAAAGCAAGCAAAGGAAAACTTGACCGGACTACCAAAGAAGTAGATCTGTCTCTGATTGCTTACGATGTGATCTTACATATAGCGAATCCCAAGTAATCATGAGAGCTCTAAAATAATACAAGCAACCAGTAAAACTGAAGGCTGTGCTATACCTATTCAAAATGTAATGGTGCCTTTGTTAACAATAGTAAACAAACAAACAAAGATGATTAACATGAAATTTGGAAACAGTCCTACAGAGGGAGAATAGTCTTCCGCTGGAGCAAGCACAATAATTGCTTATCTCATGCCAAATGCTCACCGCAGCCCTGAAAAGCTAGATATGGAAGAAACATACAAAGTGAACAAGATGTATTTATGTATTTAGGAACCCATACACACGTGTATCAACAACTAAAGAAAAAGAGGGGAAGGTTTTGAGAGAGAACAGAAGGTGTTCATGGCAGGATTTAGTGGGAGGAAAAGGAAGGCAAACTAATGACATACCATAATCTCAAAAGATAAAACATTATTTAAACAAGAGAATGAAAATCCATGTCACTAGGATGATTGTAATTTTAAGAAAAGAGAGTATTAAGTGGTGAAGAGTGTGTTGTAAAGCTGCATTCTCCTCATATGCTGGTAGGAGTATAAATGGTACCAGTACTGTGGAACAGTAGGATGCAAACACTGAGTTAGCATATGACCTAGAGTTTACACAATCCCGTTCCTGAAAAGTAATAAAGAGAAACCACAGCATATTTCCATACTGTCAATCGTATGTGAATGTTCTTAGTGGTATTGTAATGATAACTAAAAGTAGAAATTAACGAGGATCTGGTGGAATAAATAAAATACAATATAACTTTGCAATAGATTATCATTTGAGAATGAGTTGGAAGTCTCCAGCTTATGTGATTCTTGAAAACTGCATGCTAGGTAAAGGCAAAAACGAAATAAGTTACATGAGTTCATTCATCTCAAATATTAAGAATAAGGAACATAAAATGACAAAAGGTTTTTTCTTAATTCTTAAGGTGTGAAAGGTGGGCAGAGTGGGTACTAGGAGGTATGGATAAATTTCCTTTTTAGCTGTTAATAAAATTAAGGTGAAGTTTGGCCAAATATGATAAAAACCTACTGGAGATGACACTAGCTATGTGTGAACTGTATCATATGCTAATATTTCTCTAAGTATCATTTCTAAAACTGAGGAAGTGGGAGCTTCGACAAAGTAGGTAATGCTACAGACGGCAAGACCAACGAGTGCCCAGCAGAGTCTCTGTAGATGCAAAAAATTAGATGAGAGGAAGGGAAACTTGAGATGAATCTAACAGTTCTGTCTTGGGATGTTATAATTGTCCTTAAATTTGAGGAAAGAGATTATATTTATCTTCTGTTCGAATATCTTTCAACCAACTATCTTTTAATCAATGATTAAATTAAGTAAAATCATAACAGTTTTAAACAGGATTTCCTACTTGGGAAGGTTTACATTTGAGACAGGCTTCAAAGGACCTCCTGTTGTTCCCTTCCTTAATTTCCTTTCTGCTGTGTGAGAGACTGAGCTAGTGACTGGTTGCTGCTGATCAGTGCATGATAAAGGCAACAGGTAGAGCTTCTATGGACACGACATTCTCCACAGTTGTGTGGAGTGTGAGGACTGACTCTGACATGAACTCTGGTGCCCCATATTTGACCACTTCCTTTTGGAGGGGAGGCCTGGTGGCACTCAAAGAAAGAATAAGCAGGCTACCAAGATGAGACTTGATACCCTATGACCATATAGTGGGGAGGAGGTCCTACTAGGTCTTAGACCTAGGGGAGGGGAAGAGGGTGAAAAAGGGAGGGAGGGAGGAATGGGAGGATACAAGTGATGGGATAACAGTTGAGATGTAATCTGAATAAATTAATTAAATTAAAAAATAAAAAAGGCTTAAAAATTTTTTCAAATGTAAATTTAAAAAAGAGAGAAATTTTTCTATCTCTTTCTCAGAGCGCCATCCTGTCATGATGTGATCTTTCTCTTGAAGCAGCTCATGTGATAAGGAAATCAGGCAGATCTAGATAAAACCTGGTGGGAAATTGATGTCCCTAGCCTCCCAGCTTGTAAATAACAAACCTTGTCAACAAACCTGAGCTTAGAAGTGGTTTACCCTCCAAGTAAACCTCCAGATCACCTGCCATCTCAATTGAACTCTCGCCTGAAGTCTCCTAAGAGATTAAACCTGCAGCACCCAGTTAAGTTATTGCCTACAGAACCACACAGACTGCTACAAAGTTAGTGTATATTTTAGATGTTTATGTTGTGGATAATTTACTATAGATTTCTAGTGTCCTCAGTAGAAGAGGGATAACCGTGAGTATTTGTTCTAAATGGGTATGTGTTCCACTGAGTCTCTCAAGAGCTCAACTTATTATCAAAATAGTCATTTGTTTATTATGCTAAGTATACAACTTAAAATCTACTCCATTGACAACATTTTTAAAATTATTAATTATAATTTATTCTCATTACATCTTGACTGTAGTCCCTTTGCTCTTACCTTCCTGTTCCCACTCACCCTCCCTCTTCCACCCTATTTCCCTCCCCTATATCTCTGACAGGTGGAATCCTCTTCCCCCACCTTCTGACCACAGCCTATCAGGTTCATCTGGATAGCCTACATCCCCTTCCTCTGTGTTCCAGCAGGGCCTCTCCGCCAAGGAGAAATGATCCAAAATTTGCAGTTATTTAGTCACTGTAAGTATCAATATGTGTTTGTGAATGTGCTGCAACATGTGTGTAGAGATCAGAGACCAACCTGAAGGTGCCTATTTTCCCCTTAACGTTTGTGTGCTCTCAGATGAGGTTTAGTATCTCAGGTTTGGTGGCTAGCACCTTCGCTCTTTAATACATCTCTTCCACAACATTTTTGACTCATATATCTTTTGAGTTGCACAAGGCTGCAAGACATGTAGCACAGTAAAGCTGTACCTTGCATAGACTGACAGAAAGCACTGTTTTTTTTTTAACCATACTTTTCTTCAATTATACTCTCACTCCCTTTAACTATGAAAGTTACACAGCTAACAGAGCATGAAGTTCATTTTAGAATATTCCACTGTTGTTATTTGATAGCTACTTGTGGGTTTGTGGTGGCAGCAGCATGTGTGTGTGTCTGTGTATGTCTGTCTGTGTGTCTGTGTGTGTGTGTGTGTGTGTGTGTGTGTGTGTGTGTGTGTGAGAGAGAGAGAGAGAGAGAGAGAGAGACAGAGAGAGAGAGAGAGAATCTGTGTTTTACATATGAATGTGAATATGTACATATGTATGTGAATATGTATGCTTATCTGGAGGCTAGAGATGATACTGAAGGTCTTCTTCTAATGCTTTCCACCTTAGTTCTAGAAACAAGATCTCTAACGGAACATAATTATGATTCATTGATTGGCTAAGGTGCTTGCCACTGAGCCCTAGTGATTCACAGGCATTGCAGGGGCACAGCTATGTCCTACTTTATACGTGGATACTGGGGATCTATACTTAAGTCTTCGTGCGTGCACAAAAGCCATTCAGCTATCTTGTTTGATCTCATTTGTGTTTTATTAAGTATAACTTAAATGCCAGCATTTTCATTTAATGAGTACTGGATCTGATTATGAAACAGGTATATGTAGATTTCATAAATATGTGTAACTTTACAACAACAGGACTTAAAGCCATTAATTTAAGAACCTTCACTTACTTAGTTTAAATAAGATACTTTGCTGTTCGGTAAAATGTGAGGCAACAGCATCATTATGGAAAATGTTAGCAGTGAAGACAAAATGCTGGTTCTTTCCCCTTCAGGACATTTTCTCATCTGAAATAATCAGTGGACTGAAAAGCCCCACTGGCTTAGAAACTTTAATGAGTGTGTATGCTAAACTTAAAACAACAAAACATATTTTCCCCACAAGTCTATTGTAGAATAAAGATAAATAATTCAGGTTTATGCTACAGGCATTTTTTTTCTCTGTGATTGAAATGGAGATGTAGGCCAAATCAGAGATGATTTTTGGCCACTTTTTCACTAGTTGATTTCATGTTACCCAATGTCTCTGGCTTTCTTAAGCCTTTGTTGTCATCTTTGAACATTTGCTGTTTACTGACATGCTCAAGCAGCCAAGTGACAGCAAAGGTCTATGATTTATTACAGGAGATAAGTTAAAAATATTTACTCTACTCTTCCATCATACTAAGTATCAATTGAATCCTAATTGACTGTTTTGATGAATAAATTAACACCCTCTGTGCACACGTACAAACATACCTATACACACATGGCATATGTGCCCATGTATGAAGCATGTACATGCATACTTACCACAGAGTTACTGTACTCATGGATTGACTGCACATACCCCCCTACACCACCCTGTACAGACAGATTATGAAAGCGCATGAGCTTAGCTTAAACAATGGCAGAGCTTCATAGTAGTAAAGCTTATGGCAAAACAATGAAATGACCAACACTTCTTTAATGTGTTATTACCATTGTTTTAAAAACACATTTCAAGAGAAAATGCACCCTATCCAGAGAGATTTTTAGAGTCCTACAGATATGGACATTCTGACTGGATTTAAAACAAACTATTTCTAAAAATATTGTACCAAGTCTTACTACTGCATTTGAATATTTTGTGGAGATGTTATAAAAAAAAAAACTGTTTTGAAACTCAAAATCTTCTATCACCCACAGTCCCAACAAGGAATAATTAGGAATGTTAGGAAACACGTTTTAAAGAAAGAATTGAGTACATTTGGTTTTTATGCATATAAATGCTCATTTAGTTTGAAAAAAAATCTCTTTCCATAATTGCTACAGTTGCAGCAGCTGAGTATTTCAAGATGTTCAGTCCAAATTCTGGGACTGATGTTGTCAGTTATCACAAATTTTAGAGCTGGAATTGATCAGTGGCATTATCTGGTCCGGTGCCTTTCTTTGGCAGATGAGCTGATGTAAATTAATTATCTAAAGAAAGTTTGTGGTGTAGAGAATGAAAAACAGAGCCATTAGCATTTTGGGGAAGAACATGAAGCATGAAGACATTAAATAAGTTGCCAACTTTACTAAAGCTGGTTACAAGCAGTTGGGACTAATTTTTAGCCTGCCAATATCTATCTCACGGGTGCTTTCTACCACTCTGTGCTATCTTCATATTGTTGATGTTTCACAAAGCTACCTGGACACAGGAAGATGATTTTATAAGAAGGACATGTTTCTTGACTCTGGAAAGTAAACCTAGTGTTGTGCCATGTTGACAGGAAGGCGGGGCTCTCAGAGACAGTGCTTAGCTGACCTGAGTTTGGTGGAACTGAATTCTGGAAGGAAAAGGGTTTTCCTTTCCCTGTGTTTAACAAGCTTTATTTGGGTTGTAATATTTTGACTTTGAAACATATAATAAGATCTCTTTTAAACAAACTATATTTATAGGTTTAAGTGTAGCTCCCAGCATCACTGACTAAACAAATGTAATTGCTCTGAATGGCCTCTAAAAAGCTTTCTGTGTTTCATTATGAAGCATTTACATCAGAGTATTTTCCAGAGCTCTCAGCATGTCTGTAAAAAAAAAAAAAAGGAAATTACTCACACAGGTGACATCAGCCATTATGAAATATAACTTACAAATCTAGGGAGCCAGGCAGGAGAGGAGGTGGATTTAAGACAAGTGATAAACATGTTCGATTTTCAAGGCAACCACAACATGAATGTTTCTTAGCCTGTTTGTTTTCGAGTAGGGCAAAGGTACTTATTATAATGCTATTCGGCGTCTAGAAATTTTTAGAAAATGCCCACAGGTTATAAATCCACATTGAAAATATATGCTATAACTACTTAAAGCAAAATATAACAGCATGTTTGCCTGGATTTAGAAAGGAGATAATTGGATAAACAGCACATATAAGTCAGGTACTGGGTGTTTGACTTTGTTGTGAACTCACATGTGCACAGCTGTGCCATGTGGTAATTTTTTCTATACTTCACTTGTGAGTGTGTAAGAGAGAAACCAAGATGCAGGGAATTTTTTAATTATTAAATATTATATATATATTTATATTATTACGTATACATACAATAACTACTTATAGCAAGAAGAACCACGAAACAATCAGGAATTATATACATGTTTCATTCAGAGTGTTTTAGCTATTTGCCAGTCTTGAAGAAAACATCTTTCCTACCATGGTGAGTCTAAAATTCTTAATGTAAATCAAATATCTATCCTATCTCATCCTTATCAACTTAAAACATCTATCTAGACCTCAAAACATCTTAACCCCTAAACAACTAAGATTAATTGTAAAACTAACCTATTTATTCTTCAACCCCATCAGAGACTTGAGAAGGAATAAAATTAATTACCAGAGTATACAGGGGTGTGAACAGTCTCTGTCATCCTCTTATTTGAGAAGCTGCTAACATACTTTATACTCTGGTAATTAATTTGTGAGACAGGAACTATTGAGGACTTGCTTACCCTGTCTTGGAAGAGTTTGGCTCTTGACTGACTGCTTCTAAGCTTGCCTTTTTTGAGGCAGAATTCTGTCTGTGGTAGAAATGGGGATATTTTGCCCAGTGGCTTATTTGCCACATTAGAAGCCATCTCCATAAGGAGGTTCTTTGATGTTCATCATCCTCTTTGAGGTAGGCTGGGTGTTGCCAGGAGTTAACCTGTCTCATTGTGTGTGAATCTTTAAAACAACAACAAAAAAATTAAATGCCACATTCTATATGTCTGAGGTTTTTGAGGACTTTATCTTTTTTACTTTGACTTTCTATAGAATTATATCTATCTGTTACACCTAGGATATATATTCTTGTGATTAAAAATAGACTAGTAATTGATATGATCATGAATTGATCAACTAACAATTAACTTGTATAACTTATTTATCCTAAACAGCCTACAATAGCACTTTAAAAATATTGGAAGTGAACCATTTTATGATGCAGAGGACTTAATTGATTTGTACTACACCGAGCAGTCATTCACGGAAGAACAGAGTTCACTTAAGGTACTTTGGTGCCCTAATGCATGATCTTAAATTTTTTTTTCCCACATCTGTGAGTCAGGAATCTCTTCCTGCAGGTATGACTCTGTTCTAGAAACTTAGACAGAAAAGTGAGGTGTTCTTAAAAAAAAAAAAAAAAAAAAAAAAAAAGCAATGAGGTATTACTTTATGGGACCCTATTGTGTTCTTTGGAGAGCTCTGTTCCCTAAGAAGGCTTTAGCAACGGCAGCCATGCAGTTCAGAGGCATTGTATGTGGTCGTGATGGTGTCCCATGCCGCTTGTGATGGCATGGCCCACTGTGCAAGCATGAAAATGTTCTCACTTTTTCTGAGGACACGATTTTCATCTTCTATTAAATGTTTGAAAGGATACACAGCTCAATTAATACCTAACACAAGGCAAACTTTTCCACTGAATATAAAAACATCTTAGGCCTTGAAACGGTAATGTGTTTTTACAAATCCACTGTACAATGGTGGTGAGAAAGCTGCAGACACAATGCAGGAGTGCGGCAGTATTCCAATATCATCTTACTTAGAGACTTGGAAATTCAAACTCCACAACATTTTTTTTTTATGTTTCAAAATATTACTTTCTTCAGTAGTATCTTCAATTATTTAAAAAATGTAGGAATGTACATATTCTTTATCCATTCTTCTCAGGAAGGCTCTTTGCATCTGGCCTAGGTCCTTTGCATATTTTGTTATGATTATATACCTTGGTGTTCTTGTGGGACTCCCAACAGTGGGGAGCAGAGACTGTCTCTGACTCTTTTGTCTGGTTTTGAGACCCTTTTCCTTGTACTGGGCTGCCTCGTCCACCCGGATATGAAGGTTTGTGCCAAGTCCTATTTTAACTTGTTATGCCATGTTCGGTGGTCGGTTGAGATCCCATGGAGGCCTGTTCTCTGAAGGGAAATGGAAGGGTGGATCTGAGGGAGAGAAAAGAGCTGGAAGGAGGACTGGGCAAAGATGAAGGAAAAGAAACTGCGGTCAGGGTGTAATGTATGAGAGAAGAGTGAATGAATGAGTGAATTAATGAAAAAAAATGGATGAATTTATAAATAGATAAATAGATGTGTAGGAAAAAAGTTTCTTAGTTTAGATCACAAGGACAGGCTATGTTTTGCCCCTACTGTGGGGATGGCTTTCCACTACATGGGAGTCTAGTGGGAAAGTTTTGGAAATGCAAGTCTCAGGCTTTGCAAATCTATCGAATCAAGAATTGAAAGCCAGCTATTCCACTCTTTGGAATATACCCAGAAGATGCTCCAGCACACAACAAGAAAATTTGCTCAACCATGTTCATAGCAGCCTTATTCATAATAGCCAGATCATGGAAACAGCCTAAAGTGTCCCTCAGTAGAAGAATGGATAAAGAAACTGTGGTACATATACACTATGGAATACTACTCAGCTATTTAAAACAAGGAATTCCCAAAATTTGTGGATAAATGGATTGAGCTAGAAATGATCTAATGAGTGAGTTAACCCAGAAGCAGAAAGACTTAAATGGTATATACTCACTTATATCTGCATACTAGCCCAAGGGGCATGTCCCACGAAAGCCTTCACTTACCAGGAAACTGAGACAGAGGGGAGGACATCCTATTGGGATCTAGATGAGAGAAGCATGGGAGAATGGCAAAGTACAAGGATCCAGAAGGTCCTAGAAACCTACAAGTAGAACATTATGATAGGCAGATTTGGGCCCAGGGATCCTGCTCAAACTAAGGTACCAGCCAAGGATAATACAGGCGGTAAACTTTAAACACCTACCCAGATCTAGCCAATGGTCAGAACAGTCTCCACAGTTGAGTGGAGAGTGGGGTATGACTTTCTCAAGTACTCTGGTGCCTCACATTTGACCATGTCCCCTGGAGGGGGAGACCTGGTGGCACTCAGAGGAAGGACAGCAGGTTAACGAGAAGAGACTTGATACCCTATGAGCATATACAGGGGGAGGTAATCTCCCTCAGGAACAGTCATAGGGGAGGGGCATAAGGGGAAAAGGGGAGGGAAGAATGGGAGGACACAAGGGATGGGATAACCATTGAGATGTAACAAGAATAAATTAATAATAAAAAATTTAAAAAAAAAGAATTGAAAGCAAGGACCTAAAGTCTGTGTTTTGAATACTTTCTAGGTGAAAAACACACACTAAACTTAGAAAGTAATTGCTGGAACTTTTCAATTCATCTATACTTTTTTTTTTTTTTAAATTCATCTATACTTACAAAGTGTAAGTTTTAAAAAATAATTCTATTTTACCATGATAGAATGGTGAAATACCATGTATTTTGAAATGCCTCTTTTTTTGAAATGCTAGAATAAGATGTCAATTTCTGAAAATGACCTTGAAAATACATCATTTTTATTGCCCTGTATGGAACTCACATATTTAATATCCTTATGCATCTGTAATATTTTTATGAATATGTAAAATAACCATGCATATCCACTCATACCTGACACAGACTATCCTAAAGCAACTTAAATATTTAATATATATGTGTATATATAAATATTTAAAATATGCTTCCCATTCTATTTTTATGGGATTCCACCAAGTTCATTGTTTCAGAAGACATTATCAGATCACAATCACTGTGGAGAAATGCCACAATCAAATGCACTCACCAGGGCAAATTCTTTGTTGAGAATCATCTGCTCCACTAAAGATGACTCATTGTGGAAGAGGTGGGGCTGCATATGGCTCCACATGTGAGGAAACCACCAGAACTCATCCACAGACCTCAGCAGAAGGTCATCTCCTTCATCTTCCTCTTCAGTCCCTGTAAAACACCGACAGTGGCTTTCTGTAGCCTTTATTTAATTCTTTATGCTACTTTCTCAACAGAAAAATAATGAGTTTAGTGTAAGCTACACCAGAGATGATGGGCATGAGTAAGGTGTGGTGGGTACTGCTGACCACAGAGGCAGTTTAAGAGTACTCGCTGCTGATGGTGCTTAGAATTTGGACCACTTGCTGGCAATCAACAATAAACATATATATCTATATATGCATATAAGCATGTATATGTTCTTAATTCATAATGACTTCTTACTGAATATAGAGACCTTGATTAGTGGAGATTAAAATTTTCTTCAAACTTTTCTAGTTGTGTCTACAAATGAGTTGATAATTTGATGAATTTTGTTAATTTTTTCTGATTATGAAAAACATCATAAATCTATTGAAGGGATATCGAAAATACAAGTAATTTATAAAGGAAAGCTAAACTAAATTAAACTAAAATATAAATGGGATAACCTAACCAGTGAGAAGTATATTTGAATTTTTCTTTATAATCTTTTAGTATTTATTTTAAAGAATGAACATTTATTCTGCAAGTGATTGTGCTGTATTATATTTCATGTTAATGCTATACACACAAAATTCCAATTTTTCATACACCACTGTTTTTATTTATGTTTTTATAATAAAGTTTCTATATATCATAACAATTTCATAAAGCTTTAGTAGTGAATCTTATCATTATTCCTAAAAGAATCCTGCTTTGAGAATTGAAAATTTGTCTCCTTTTTTTTTTATTATAGAAACAGTTCTCTGCCCAGTGTATAAGAAGAGCACCTTGGTTCCTTAATTCAAAGTAAAATAGAAAAAATATATTTCTGAGAGAACTCATCATCTTCAGCTATCCAGAAATATTTTCACTCTATGGAACTATACATATTTTGTGTGATGTTATAAATTCAGACACATTTTTAAAATGTTCCTAATTTAATCACATAATAATTGTTATATATTCTCAAAACACTAAACTGAATAAATAAATTAAAAAATGTTTTGTTTTCTAGGATATCTTTGTTTAGTTTATTCTTTCTTTTTTTAATTTTTTAATTAATTTGTTCATATTATATCTCAATGGTTATTCGATCCCTTGTATCCTCCCATTCCTCCCTCCCTTCCATTTTCCCCTTACTGCCCTCCCCTATGATTGTGACTGAGGGGGACTTCCTCCCCCTGTATATGCTCATAGGGTATCAAGTCTCTTCTTGGTAGCCTGCTATCCTTTCATACCACAATATATTTAAAAGGTAGGTGTTCAATTTTCTTTGGGTTATTAAATTAAGGGGCTATGCATTCATGTTATTGTAAAGGTTTTTTTAAAATGTTCCATTTGTGAGTTCAATGAAAAAGATTTCCTTAGTCATGGAAGAAATGATATTAAGTGGGCAATGGAGTTTGGATTCAATTCCTGTAACTGAGTCTCTTCTTTCCTATTTAATTATCTGTTTGATCTTGAATAAGTGTAATTTGGAGTCCCAGTTTCTTGGTTTAAAACAACAAGGAAAATACTATTGTCATAAAGTCTTAGTAAAAGGTCAAGAAGATCAACTGATGAAAGCACCTCAACCTTGTTACTTCCAGATAGAAGTGCAATAGCTACAAACACCTTCCAAAAATCAAATCCGCTAATGTTTAATTGCTTTCATTTTAACGCATATTTTTACACATTCTTAAAGGTTTAGCCTGCATAGATCATACCTTTTAAATCAAACACCGGGACTTATTAAGCTGCGCTTGTAGCACACTACTTTCCTAGAACGCTGAATACTGAAATAACTGAATTGTGCCTTCTTGAAAATAGTCAATAGCCTTAGCCTTCTACCATATAGAGTTAAAGAACAGAAGTCTGGAAATGAATGAAGTCTTTATGAATGAGATGACAACATTTATAATTATAAAGATTATAAACAACCTTTATGAGTTGTCTCAAACAGTTGGTATCAGACTCCTAATTCACTGACTTTTGTAAGTGTTGGATTCCAAGCTAAAAATTGTTTATCATTTCCACTGGTGCGGTGCTTACCTACAGGTGTCTCTTCACTGTCTAATTAAACTGACTGGAGTAAGGCACTTGAAACAGTTGCTTATGTCATAAGAGATGAAAGAATTACTAGTTCTCCCGCCCTCCCTTCCCCCCCAAAAGCCCAGTCTGTTTTTCTCTGAGTACAAAGTATTTGGGAAGGCTTTTGTTCCCTTTCAGCACTACTGATTTTTGTTGTGCATTGCAGGAAGCACTGAAACATTTCCTTGACCAGGAACAAGGTCAATTACTCAATTTATGGAATATTGACATAAACAGTTGAATGACTGATCATGAAATACCTGCAATATTGTATAGAAGGTTATGCTAATTTACAAACACTCTAGGCAAGGTTGAAAGTGACATTTTTTCAGGTTACTGCATTTTAAATATCATGGATTACATTCTGCCAGCCTTTTTCTTATTTTATGCTGGTCATATAATTCAAAGCCACACGAGGCTGACCCTTGACACTCTACATAGCTTAATGAAAAATATGATAGCAAGTCATTGCTGGTACAACACAGTAGAATGTTAAGTGATTTCAAATCTAAATGGAATTGCTATACTTAGGCAGTCAGAGCACATACTTTTACAAACTCATGTTACAGGTCAAAATGTTATTTGTAGTTCATAATAGCCATATTGACACCTGTTAAAGATATTGAATTAGCTGTTCTCCAATAAACCTTCTACTTCCAAGCTAAGGCAAAATTATATCTAAATGATCATCACTAAAATATATAGTACACTTTGTTCTTACTCAAATACGATGCCGTTTTTTTATTAAAATTTTTTTTCCTGTTTTCTAGATCACATGTTTTATGTCAGAGTGACATACACAAAGGTTAATATTGTCACCGATTTTGCTGGGTCATTGCTGTAAGATAAAGATGCACTTCTGAAAGTTCTTTAAATCTGCCCCCACGAGGTTTTTTGATTTTTGTCTTTGTTGTTGCTAAGGACTGAACACTGAACCTGAGGTAAATGCTCTCCTACTAATCCACAGCCAGGCAGGGGGGGTGTCAATAATGCTTTCAGCAAGATATAAACTATAGATTAACAGACACTGAGGCAAAATTATAAGAAAAATAAGATAAGAAACATACCATTGGCTCCTTAATCTCTTTCGCACAAAAATCTGTTCATTACACACGAAATGCTCTAATTTCCAAATGTGAAGGTATATTTTTTAGGTTTCTCTTTATGTGATACTATCATGACTTCACATAGGTGAATATTATAACCACCTATATCAGCTACCTGTGTGACTCGTGGTAGCCAGCACAAGTTCATTAAAAGATGCCTACTTTAAAAAAATGACACCTACTATCCCCATATTAGAAAAGAGATTTAAATGAGTATTTCTAAGACCTTTATTCTCACAGAAAATACTTTCAAAATTACTATTAATAAGAAATTACAATGGGAGGTAAGCTTATTAACACCATTTTGGAGATGTGGAAACTAAGGCACAGAAAGTATAATTGATTTGTGTATGTTTATATAGTTAGTAAAATGTCAAAACCAGGATTTTAACACAGCCCATCTGTTTCCAATGTCTGTGTTTTAAACCACAATGTTTAAAGAAAAATGAAAAAAAAAAATACACAACTAAGAAAACAATTTTGTTTCTTTCATATTTAATGTTAACACTTTTTTTTTTTTTTAACTAAGTGAATGTTTAGGGAGTAAAACTGAAAACCAGGGAAACCAATCTTAACCCAATTTCCAAACACTATTAATGACAATTAATGATCTTATTAGGTTTAATCATTTATTAAATTATAATAATATTGAAAATTCTCACTAGAAATCATGTCCAGTTAAAAATAAAATGTATAGGGCTACCATAAGGTGGACTAAGATGAAGCATTTCCATCCACTAGAGCTTTCATGACACATTTTCAATCAAGATCTAAACATTTCCAGACTTAAAAGTTTCATTTTGCATTCCACATTTCTATTTTTTCTTTTTAATCAACACTATGAATTCCTCTCTCAGTATGCCACCTGTAGATGAGTACTTTGAGGGAAGGTCTAATAATATTCCATTTTAGGGTGAGATTGACTTTAACCTGTGAAGGTCAGAGAGGTGGACAGGTAGGAACACATGATAAATGCAAATACTTGAAGCCATTTACGGCATGCTACACTAGAAACATATGATTAAATGTATTCAAAACACTGAGACTTTCAGTCAGCATCCTCCTGTACTGGGAAATCAGATCATCCAGAGAGGGAAGAAACAAGGCTACCTCCTCATGCTTTCATGTCACAGCAACAAGGACACAGAAGGAGTGAACTTCCTTGGCTGTCCACTGTCTTTTCTATAATATTAAGACTTCTGATAGAAATGTGACCAGATATGGGTGATTCATGTTTTTACAATACTAGGTGGCATAACATTCAGCACTTGAGGAACTTATACTCATTAAAATGAAGTCAACATAATATGATTGCACTCTTGAAAATTATTTTTAATACTCCTTTAGACAACACAGGATATCAGTTAAATAAGAGTTATACATTTATGAGGAGAAAATTAATTGTTTGGGATTTCTGTATTTGTACATACATAGGTCTTATTTGGTAATTGAGCTAATACCAGAGCCTAAAATTACAGAATGTTTCATTTATCATTTCTTGGTGAGGCTAGGTCAAACTTAGAGTCAATGAAGTCTGTTTAAAAGATATAATCTGATGCCCCCTATTTGACCACATCCTCCTGGTGAGGAGGCCTGGTGGCACTCAGAGGAAACAGAAGTGGGCTATCTGGATGAAACCTGATAGGCTGTGATCATACAGTGGGGGAGGAGGTCCCCTTGTGTCATAGATCTAGGGGAGGGGAATAGGGTGAAAGAAGGAGGGGAAGAATGGGAAGATACACGTGAGGGAATAATAGTCTGGATGTAATCTGAATAAATTATATAAAAATAAAAATTTAAAGAAAGATAAAAAAGATTCAATTAAAATGTGTCTTTTGGGGGAGCATTTTAATAACTGTTTTTGAAATATTAACAAGAATTGTCCTGTTTATTTCTTAATGGCGGTGTACTGTGCCCATGCTCAGGATGATAAAGAAGAAATGAGAAGTGACATAATTCCTATCAACACTAACATCTGGCAGGTTTAATATGTCTAAGCATAAAAAGGAAATACAAGCTGAGTTGATTATATAGTACATTTCAGCCAAAAGAATGGATTTACTTACACTATGAAACTGTGGAAGACAAAATTGTACTGTTTGTGCATGAACTCCAAATAATCTCATAGTTTTAATTCCCTGTGTGAGCAGAGACAGCCATCACACTTATCTGCTTTATAACTTCATCATTAGAGCTTCTTCGGGCTGAACTCATTTCTTAAGGAGACTTTTGAAGAAAATTTACAAAATAGTGGCTCTCTTCAAAATTATAAGCTCGATTCACCTCACTCGTTCAGAGATGACTGGCCAAACTCTCTGCTAAATTTCCTTTAAAATGTAGAATCATTTGATTTACCCACTATTCTAAGTACTAATTTTCATTCTATTACTTTAAACATATTTAAATATTTCAAAGTAGAACAAAAATAACCAACAAATGTAGGAAAAAACAAACAAACAAGACATTTCTACTTCATTCCTCTAATAAACCACACTAAGCTTTGCATTAGACAGTCTCCTTGAGTAAAGTAGCTGTACTTAGGATGGTTACAGGGTGAGCTGCATGAGAGCATGGAGATGACCGTGAAGTGTTTCTGTTAAGATTCTATGAACCTATAGCTTTACATCTTAAAGCATTTAGCCCACAGCTGATGAATGCAAACAAATCTTGGATGTCCTCTTCACAGAGGTCCCAACACATATTGCTTTACTATTGTTTTTTCCACCATGTAAGGCAATACACTTTATGACCCTAGTTCTCTAATGCAATATAGCACAATGCTACTGTTCTGAAGATAAAAGGCAAAATCTGAATGTGCAAATGAAAAAAGGTAAGAAAGAGGAGGTCATAAAAGAAGTACATAAATACCAAACCTGTATTGAGAATTTGTTTAGGGCCTGTGAATAAACAGAAAGATAACTGGATGGAGGTGGTGAAATACATGGTGATTATAAGGATTTTAATGGATACCAATTCTATTTAGTGAGAATAGTTTTAGGAAAATTTTCTTCAAAGCAAGGTAAATTAATAAGATGACTTTTAGTGTCTACTACATTACTTTGAGATTATAAAATCCAGATTGTATCACCAGGTGTCTTTTGAAGGAAAAATAATATATACAAAAGTATCTATCAACCCGACAATTCAATGGTTTAAAAAATGCTGCCCAACGAGGTTCATCTTACCATCACCGTCATCAGCACTGTTCTTACACTGCACATTGGTTGGTGTGACACAGACAAAGGAGCACAGTCACACATGGCACAACAACGACGGTTTCTTTTTCAGAGTTCAAAAGTCAACCTCTTCCTCTTTGGCCTTTGATTTTAGTTGGGTGGTTTTTAGGTTTTTTTTTAAATTTTTTTTGCCAAGTAAACAAACTCATTTAAAAAAATTAAGCTGCTTATACAATACACCCAAGTTTCCCCTCCCCATAATCAATATAGACATACTATTTCTACTGTTTATGAATCTTTTAAAATTCTACATCCTGTTTATATGTATCTGCCTGAGAACACAAAGCTACTTCTTACCTGTGTGGTAAAACTTCCCTGAAAATCCAAGGTTGAAGGTAAAATTTGCAACCTGAGTGCGCAGTAAATTTTGAGTCTCTAGCAATGCCTGAAATAAATAAGAAATTAACATGATTTTAGAAAAATAAATATGAAGCCCTGGGATGCTTTTTTTCCCACAAATATGTGTGCAAGAGAGAAACAGTAAGCGCTTTACGGAGCCTCGGTGTCTGATGGGCATCAATTGTGTATTCATATTGCAGCTATTGTAATTATTTCGGATGTTATTTCATTGAAGGTCACCAAACTGTGAAACAGTTAAATCCTAAGCACATTATGCATCACTGAGAGCCAATTCTCCAACTGCACAGCCTTGAAATCATTTTTCATTCTGTATGAGACATTTCTTGAATTTCATATGATTATATTTTCCTTCCGTGGGGAAGCTTTTTAAGAATTGTTGCTATGGACAAGTCCTATACATGTCACTAAAGTACGAGGTAGAAATTTTACTTGCAGTACATACAATTCATTATGTGGCTGGTGGCACTTCTATGATTCTTAAGATTAAAATTATGAATTGGAAACTTGAGTTTTTACTTTGTAAACTAATGAACAATGTACATTTTTATAAGGCACTGTTTGAAATTCTAAAAAAAAAAAATATGGAGTAAATATGATGTATGTGGCCAATTCCACAATGAAATATTCTCTAGTCTCCCAACAAAGAGAATATTTCTTTAATTTCTAGATTTTGAATTACACTGTCAGAACTTGCCATTTATATGTTAGGTAAGAACCAATTGACAATCAAAAACCAGAATTACTGATTCTACTAATCCTTCAGTTATAGCCTCCTATCTTAATCTATATAGCATAACTCAGATCTCTTTCAGATTTTTGTTTGCATATTGGAATGTATATTAATTTATTGATTTTTTTCTATTTTTCAATAGATTTTACAAGACTTTATTATGATTATTAATTTCAATGCATTTTAGTTATTGCTAAAATAGTGCAAAAAACAGTTCAAAAGTCAACCAAAATTTAGATTGTTTACTTGATATTAGTCATGGTAAATAAGTTCACGCTTCAAAAAATTTTATGGTCCTTACTGTTCTTTGTAAATTGTTTAATTTTAATATAAGAGTAAGAAAGAAACATGGACAAAAAGAAGGAAGATATGAAGGAAGGAAAAAAGAACAAGTAGTATTAATAATATAATATATTCAGTGGTTAAATAGTTTCCAAGACCATAATTAGGTAGAAACAATCATTTCCAGTTTTTTTTGAGACAGGGTTTTTCGGTATAACAGCCCTGGATGTCCTGGACCTCACTTTGTAGACCAGGCTTGTATAGAACTCACAGAGTTACTCCTGCCTTTGCCTCCTGAGTATTTGGATTAAAGGTATGATCCACTATATATGGCAATCAATCTTATTTTAAGGTTATCAATGAAATAAAAGAATGAAAGAAAGAAAGGAAAAATAGTGGGAAACTATACTCATTAGTTTTGGTCAATTCTAGCCTGACATTTTTTATGAAGATGAAAGTAAAAATTAAAATGGTGTTGTTAAAATGCGTTCTTTCTTTCTTTCTTTCTTTCTTTCTTTCTTTCTTTCTTTCTTTCTTTCCTGAGACAGGGATTCTTTGTGTAGCCTTGGCTGTCCTGGACTCATTTTCTAGACCAGGATAGTGTCAAATTTGCAGAGATCTGCCTGCCTCTGGCTCCCTGAGTTCTGGGATTACCAGTGTGCACTACCATGCCTGGCTATGGAATTTCTTCAGGTTTTTGTTGAATGACACAGAATAAAACCTTTAAAACAAAATTATGCATTTCCTCATTTGTCCCCCAGTTCACTGTTCAGTTCTTATGATTACATATTTTGAAAAACATGTTAGTTTTTTAAATTTCCTTCTTTCCTCTCTCATTTTATCTACCCTAGCTTCTGTAATGATGCTAGGTTCCCAACATAGGAAGTGTACTGGAAATCTGACATCTGTAGGAGAGTCTATGAATGACTCACATTTTATCAGCCATTTTACTTCTTTAATTTGTTCTATATCTATAAAATGGGATAACAAACAGGTTATTTTAATATTACTTCAAAGGGGGCTGCAAAGAATCAATTGCTACACAGTATGACTTCAATAAATAGTGTACAATAAACAGATTCAATAAATTCTTAAGATGTTTCTCTTTCCTATAATTCATAAATCCTTGGATATTTAAATCTCCATTTAGGCTACCTGTATCTCTCCATTCCCCACTTCATTATGTAATCCTTAACCTGAAACATTGCCTCTGCCTTCTATGTGTTCCCATGTCTCTCTCATCTATCCTCGGCTTGAAAAGCCACCCTTATTCCCAATCTGCTTTCCTAGACGCCGTCCATTCTGTAAATCTCTATTCAAATGCCATCTTTCTGGAGGAAATCAATCTTTAATGCCTCAAGCCTTTTCTTTTCTTCCTATCCCAGAGAGTGTTTCTAAATTAGTTTCTTAAGATTTAAATAAGTTTCTGCGTTATTATACATACTCTGCATCTCATTTCATTCTATAGTCAATAAGAATGTTCAGGTTGAACAAATCTTATTCATTTTTTTGTATCCCTTATTGGAAGGTATAATGTTGTGCATGTGAAATGTGTTCATAGTCAGATAAAAGCACATGGTAATGCATAACAATAAATAGGATTCATTCCATTTATTTTGTTTGTAACTTTTTTTCAATGCTAAAATGATAAATATAGATCAGCCAAGTGTTGTATCTGAAGAGTAGAGACAAAGACTTACATCTCACCAGCCTACTATACAATATCAAAATCGTGTACCACTGTGTTTCGGCTACTCTAAGGAGGGATTAGAGGCCAGGGCACATGGACCTCTTATCCTCGCACTGCTTAACTCTGTAGCATCACACAGACATTTCCATTGATGAAAAACAAACAAGTGACCAGGAAGAAATAGGGCTCCTAGTACAGTGCATGTCATGACTACCATGGGAGCAAAACAATAAATGCTATGCGAAGAAAACAGATGGACTCATAAGTGTCAAATATGTTCAAGGTGTCTTACTTTGTGCTAAGGAAACAGGCTTTGTGTTTTCCCAACCCACAGAACAGGCAATTTTCCATGTTGTCAGTGATGACAATACAACATATAAAAATCAATTAAAATTTAAACACAACTATCTAAGATAAGTTTGAAAATAAAAGACTTGAAGATTACAGAAGAGATGAAATATAAGAAGTAATTGAAACACAGGAAAAATCTGCAACTCCAGGAGCAAGATCAGAGCAAAAACAATATTTGAAGTTAACAGTGGATGAAACCTAAGGAATCTTTGTAAATCAGCTTCAGGTTTTGGAAAATATTGTTAATAGTCTGGAAATGATATATCTCAATTTGAGAGTAAAAAGTTCAATAAAAGTGAAATAAAATAAAAGGAAAATACCAGGTAGCTATAAGTATGCCTTCATATATGAATATGCTTAAGGAACTTAACTTGAAATTAGATGTAAAATAAAATACAGTCTGGATAATTGTTTTTAATTCATATAAGAGAATTTATCTAGAATTAAATTTTATCCTCATTCTGTTTATGAGGATCTCACTAAAGAACTTGATAGGACATTAAAAGTAATAAGGATGTAATATCCTTTTAAAAACACAGTTTTTCATTATTGAAATTGACATTATTACTTTAATTTATTCTATGATTGCATAATGAATTCTTCAGTACTAATAAAACAAGTTGATCTTTGTCCTTAAAGTGAATACTATTAAAGAGACAGATGGAATTCAAACTTAATTTGTCAGAGCATTTTCTCAATTAGAGTGTTAAGATTCTCAATTCCAGAGGCCAGAATGAGCCCCTGATTCAGAGGCCTGCCACTGGAATCAGGTGCATATTTTATCATGTGCTCCAAAAAATGTAGAGAACTTCTCACTAGCCATGTAAAATAATATTCAGGATGCTAGGACAGTTCCTGCTTCCCAGTATGCCCTCTGCACAGGTAGGTTGAGGACAGAGGAGCCTATGGGCTCTTACTTGAATAACAACTGAAATCCTTTTAAGGAGATTTCAAGGAACTCCAGAAACGGGTAAATACATTATACACGTGTCCCATGTTTCAGTTAATTCTTACACACAGGCTTGTATATGAGTTTACACTTTTTCATAAGTGTATTCAATTAATAATGCATGCATATCTATATATGTGCTTTGATCTATTTTTATGAAATCTGTTTTATCCATTTCTTGTTCTTCCAGAATTTCTTGTTATTTTTAGATATTACAGAATAATTACATTTCCACTTCCCCTTCCCTTCATTTACCCTCCCATTCTTCCTTTTATTGATAACCATACCATCACCCCCTCCCATTTCTTTCTTTTGCTGAAAAAATATGCTTTTCATTCAATATATTCTAATCATGTTTTTTCCTCCCCAAAGTCCTCTGAGACAACCAAGTGTGGATTCTGTCAGAGAACTGATTTTTCATTTAACAGTAGTGATTGATTGGCCTTGGATTCTTGGTAAGGGATGGGGATTTATGTCCACTTTTTATCTCAGTGCTGGGACTTCATCTGATACAGACCTGTGCAGGCCTTATGCATACTGCCACAGTCTGAGTGAGTTCACATGTGCATCAGTCTTGGTGTGCCTAGAAGGCTTTATTTCCTCACTGTCCTCCAACCCTCTGGCTCTTATAATCATTTTGCCTCCTCTTCCATAAGGCTCCATGAGCAACAAAGGGAGGGATTTGATGGAGTCATCTCATCTAGGATTTAATGTTCCAAGGTCTCTGCACATTGTCCAACTCTGGGGTATCTGTATTTGTTTGCATCTACTACAGGAAGAAGCTTCTCTAATGATGGCTGAGTAAGATTAATCTATGAGTGTAGCAAAAATGTCATTAGGAATTATTTGATGATGATAATTCCTCTGCAGAACAGTGGCATTTGGTTTTCTCATAGGTCATTTGCCAATCTGGTTACCTGTTCTATACCACACAAGCATTTTCAGGAGTGGGTTCCATTCATAGACTGGAGCTTAAATCAAATCAAATGTTGGTTGGTTGGTTTCCTCATAAGCTTTGTGTCACTATTGCACCACTGTACCTTGCAGGCACGTCATCAAAGTAGATCAAAGACTTTGTAACTTGATTTTTATCTTTCTCCTTTTGTAGGTTGAGGAGTACCTTCCAGTATTATGAACACTAGTTTCTGAAGTTGAAGGTTCTAGGTAGGCACCACTTAAATTTCTCTATGTTCAATGAATTGTGTCAGTGTCATCTTCAACAATAGGATCTTATCAACAAAGTTTGTGAAGAAAAACTAATAGACTAGGTTATTTGGAGCCCCTGCAGCAAGATAAATAAATAAATACTCAGATCTAACACATTTTTGTCACTAGAATTTTCATTGGTTGACAAGATATGTCCAGTTGGGGCTATGTCTTCCCTGGTGTTTAGAAATGTAATGTAATTCATATTGCCTTCATATGTGTATATAGTTTAGGATGCTTCTATTCTATTAGCTTTTGATATGACTCTACAAATTGATATTGGTTTTAGAAGTCTTTTCCCATATTTCCTGCTTTATATCTCTCTTTCCTCCTCCCTTCACATTTGATCTTCCCATTCTCACATGGCCATCCATAGTACCTATTCTATTTCCCCTTATTAATATGATCTATCATCCTTTCTATATTCCCTTGTTTTATATGTAACCTTTGTGTTTATATAGATTGTATCTTGCTTATGAAAGAATTAACAGCTAAAACCCACATATAATTACTTATATGTAATGGCTTTTTTCTAGCTTTATCTATTTACCTGAAATTTTCATTTTAAAATCAGCTGTATAATAATACATTCTGTAAATGTGCAACACTTTCTTTATCAGTTCATCTACTGACAAATGTTTAGTAGATTTCCAATTTCCGCTTACTATGAATAAAAGCAGCAATAACATAGATGAGAAATGTCTCTGTAGAAGGATGAAATATCGTTTGGGTATATGTTTAAGAGTGATATAGCTGGATCTTGGAGTAGATCTATTCTCAGCTTTTTGAGGAAAGATCACACTGGTGTTTATAGTGGTTGTACAATATTATATTCCCACCAGCAATGGATGAGTATCCTATACTCTGTCTCCTTACCAGCATGGATTGTCATTTGTTTTAGTGTTCTTGGCTATCTGTAATTTTTATTTGCACTTCTCTAATGACTAAAGATGTTGACCATTGCTTTCAGTGTTTCTCAGCCAGTTATGTTTCATCTTTTGGAAGTATGCTGAGACCCTTGCATCATTATTTAATTGGGTTGTTAGTTGTTTGATGTTCAATTTTTAAAATTCTTTTTGTTTTTTGTTTGATCCTTGTATGAGATGTGTAGTTAGTGAAAAATCTTTTCCCATTTACAGGCTTCCCTTTTGTCCAAGTGATGGTGTCCTTTGCCATGCAGAAGCTTTTCTGTTTTTCAAGGTCCCGTTTATCAATTGTTGATTTTAGTGCTTATGTTAATGGTGTTCTCTTAGGAAGGTCTTTTCCTGTGGCAATGAGTTCACAACTACTCACCAATATCTCTTCTATCAGATTCAGTGTACTAGGTTTAATTTTTAAGTCTTTGATCCATTTGGAAAAGAGTTTTGTGCAAAGTGATTGGTATGATCCTGTTTGCACTCTACACGCAGTCACCCAGTTTGACCAGCTCCATTCATTGAAGATACTTTTTCCCCAGTGTGCATTTTTAGCTTCTTTGCCAAAAATCAGGTGATAATATGTATGTGGATGTGTTTTTGTCTTCATTTCAATTGTATTTATCATCAGGACTTTTAATTAAAATGCCATGCTGTTTTTTTTTTAAATAAGATAGCGTTGTTGTATAAATTTAGATTAAGGATGGTGATAAGCTTCCCCCCCCCCCCAATTTAAGATTGTTTTAACTATCCTATTTTTGTGTGTTTCCACATGAACCTGAGAATTACTTTTAAAGACCTGTAGAGAATTGTTTTGGAATTTTGATGAGATTGCATTATATCTGTAAATTGCTTAGGTAGGCTTTTACTATATTAATCCTACTGAAAATGAGATTGAAGATTTTTCTGTCTTTGGATACGTTTTTCAATTTCTTTCATCACTGTCTTGAAACTTTTATCATACAGGTCTTTCACTCATTTGGATAGAATTACAGCAAGATATTTTTGAGTGTGGTTATTATTGTATTGTTGCCCTAGCTTTATTTTCAGTCCACTTGTATCTAGAAAGCCTACTTCTTTTGTGTACTAATTTTGTATCTTGCTACTGTTCTTAAAGTGTTTATCAACTGCGTAACTTTGCTGGTGAACTGTTAGAGCTGCGTGTGCATATAATTATATCAACTGTATATAAGGATAATTTGACTTCATCTCTTACTATTTGTATCCCATAGGTCTCCTTCAGTTGACTTATTGTTCTAATTAAAACTTCTAGTACCATATTGAGGAGTTATGGAGAGAGTAAGCAACCTTGACTTGTTTCTGATTTTAATGGAAATACTTTGAGCTTGTCTGCTTTAGGTTAATGTTGAATGTGGTCTTGCTGTAATTTGCTCCTATTAGTTTGACATGTTCATTGTATTCTTAAGCTCTCCAGGACTTTTTTCATGGAAGGGTGTTGACATGTTTCATAAGTTTTTCTGCATGTAAGAGATGAACATGTTTTTTTCTTTCAGTATATGGATTACCTCTGTCAATTTATACGTATCTACATATCTTTAACCATTCCTACATCTCTGGCATGAAGCCCACTTAATCATGGTGGATGATTTTTAAATGTGTTATTAGATTCAGTTTGTAAGCATCTTATTGAGATATTTTTCCATTTATGTTCAAAAGGGAGGTTTTTCTATAATTATCTTCCTTTGTTGGGTCTTTATATACTAGATATTAGGGCAACTGTGACCTTGTAAAAAGAATTGTACAGTGTTTCTTTTTTGAGGAGTAATTTGAGGAGTTTGAACATTAATTATTAATTGAAAATCTGGTAAAATTTGGCACTAGATCTATTTGACCCTGGCTCTTTATTGGTAGTAGACTTACAATTACTTCTTCTCTTTTACCAGTAGTTATATATCTGCTTAATTTACTTATCTTTTTTAATTGAAACTGGTATATATATTTCTTTTTAAATATATTTTATTAATTTATTCATATTGCATCTAAATTGTTATCCCATCCCTTGTATCCTCCCATTCCTCCTTCCCTCCCATTTTCCCCTTACTTCTTTCCCCTATGATTGTGACTGAAGGGGATCTCCTCTCCCTGAATATGCTCATAGGGTATCAAGTCTCTTCTTGATAGCCTGCTATCCTTCCTCTGAGTGCTGCTAGACCTCCCCATCCAGGGTACGTGGCAAAATATGGGGATTTTACATTTTTCAATTTGTTCGAATACAGGTTTTTAAAATATGCTCTTATGATTCTCTGAATTTTCTTGGTTTCTCTTATATCCTTTTTTTCCATCTCTAATTTTGTTAATTATATCTTTTCTCTCTGCCTTTTAACTAATTTGGCTACAGTTTGCTTAATGTTTTTGTTCTTTTCTCAAATAATAAACTTTATTTTATCATTACTTTGTATTGGTTTTGTTTGTTTCTATTTCATTGACTTTAGCCTCCAATTTGATTATTTCTTACTGTCTACACCTTTTGGTTTTTATTTCCTTTTCCTCCTTCTCCTCCTTTTTCTCCTCCTCCTCCTCCTCCTTGTCCTCCTCCTCCTTCTCTTCTGTCCTCCTCCTTCTTCTTCATCATGATCATCTTCTTCTTTTAATTCATCTTCGTCTTTCTCTCTCTTTTCTTCTAGAACATTCAAGTGTGCTCTTAAGTTACTAATATGAAATTTCTCTGACTATTTTTTTTTTCAAGACAGGATTTCTCTGTGTAGCCTTGACTGTCCTGGACTCACTTTGTAGACCAGCTATGAGCTTACATCTTAGAACCACCTGCACTATGTCCCATAAGTTTTGTTAGTTGTATTTTCAATTTCATTCAATTCTTTTAAAAGAGGTTTCAATTTCTTTCTTAATTTATATCTTCATGCATTAAAAAATTCGTTAGTGGCTTGCTGATTTTCCGTGAATTTGTAAGTGTTCTACTGCTTCTTTGTTGCTAATATCCAGATTTAATCCATGGCAATCAAAGAAGATGCACAGTATTATTTTTAAAATTTTAATATATGTTGAGATTTGCTTTGTGCCCCAGTATGAGCTTGTGCCATTAGGATCTGCATATATCCCTGGGAATGGTAGCAGAGTGGAAATAAGTGGCCACAGCAGATTTTCTGCTACAAATCTGTGGACAAGAGTGGGGAACTAGGAGGAGAATGAAGACTGCCTACCTTCTCCCTAGCAAATGTGGCCGGTGGGCTCCCAGGGAGTCCCTGTGGGAGTTGCTAGCAGAGTCAACCAACCAGCCCCACATATTCCTTCTTTCTCACCCACAGCCTCTTTGTTCTTTAACTGTATATAACATATTATATGTACTGGGTTATATATGTATAAATCCAAATGTAACCTGCTCGGTTTATACAACATTACTTGTATGTATGTTTTCAGCTTGACCATTTGGTATTGGATGACCAAATGATGTGCTCTTGCTTGCAGAAAACCACCCCTCCCATTCCTAGCATTCCCTAGTTGCCTATTTTTTAATGCACGGTTGAGACTTCATGGCTTTTCCTGTGCACTTAGGAATATCTATTAAGCGCAGGATAGTCCTGCCCAAGCCTCTTTAGTTTTGTGATTGTTTAAACCCCACTTTCCAGATAACAAAATTATTTCATCTAAGATAGCAGCTCAAAAAGGCTAAGATTGAGCACACTTGTCTTCTCATTCAATTTAACCTCCAGAAGCTTATGTCCCATTAAGATGACTGCTTGGCCACATGGCATGTAAGTCGTCAATTCCATGAACATCTGGTCCAAAGAGTAGATACACAAATGACATAGGATAGGATTGCCTTATAAAGAGAATATGAACTTTTTGAAGTTTGTTATTGAATGTCCCTGACTCTCTTTATACCACTTTCTCCCTTAAAAGTAATGTTCAGTTCCTTTTAATGTTATATTTTGATTTTAAATGAATTCTTACTGCTTATCAAAGAGGAATGTATCTCTTGAATTTATGACTCCACCAAAAATAACAATAGTAAATAACCACAGTAGACATATTAAATGATATTCCACTGAACATTTTATTTTTGTGTAATGAATGACTTAATTAATATGAAATAAACAAATATCCCTGAGAATTATGCTGACAAAAAATGTGCCATTTAGGTTGTTTGGTTCATTGGGCTGCTATTTAGCTTAATCTGAAAAAAAAAAATGAGGCAAAAGTCAACTTATACTTTGGTTTTTTTTTTCACCTGTCTCTTAAGTGATCTAGTCCTATCTTTTTCTCTAATCTTCATCACCAGGTCATCATGTCACAGCTCTTTTCTTCACATCCCTCTTTTCTTGCATGAAGAGTGTACTGTTGCTATGCTTTGGCACTCTTCTGTGTGCTGGTGATGTGGCAGAGGAAAACCATAAAATCCAACATTACTGAGCTTTTTCTACATTTGGTAATGTAAATCGCATTCCTTCAATTATTCCATCAAAAAACCCCAATAACCCCATTGTTAACTCTACTTTACAAATAAGGGAAACAAGCTCATTATAAATTCTTGACACACAAGCCTGACAAACTTGCAGGTATACATGTTAGAAATCAATAAAATAACCATTTAACTGGAAAGTGGTTTAGTGTATGCTATTGTTTAAAAAAAGCGCCACAAAATACTTACATGCCATAGTGTAGGCAACAGTTCAATGAAGATGTCTTTGAAAAAGTGGTCATTTAGTTGAGGTCATAATAGAAGGATAAACTTGTCCAAAATAAAGGACATGGGAATCTCCTTCAGACATGAGAAGTAGAAACAGTGCCATTAAAATCATGTGATCTCACTAACACATGCTCTCTATGTCACTTCACACAAAGTGTGATTCACAGTTTAATGTGAGTCATCTGAGTACCTGCTAAGGAGAACCTGTTTCATCTCATCTTTCCTGTTAATATTACTCAGCCATAACTGAGATAAAACATCTACAATAATCAGGTTCTATGAAGAAATATTTGTGGTCATTGGTTTAGAGGTTAAAGTCCATGGCTCAGTGTTCTTTTTAAAATTGACTTTTAGTAGTTACAGATGCAGGAAGAAGACAAAACCGATTAGGAGGCTTTGGTAGCTAAACCAGCAAATGATAATAAAAATGGGGCTTCTGTTTGAGACACTGCAGATGCAAAAACAGAGGAAAATAATAAAATAGTGTGGCTGCAGCTGGTCTGGTATGGTTAGTGAAGTGGGCCATAGTTTCAAGAAATATTCAGGTTTCTAACATTAAGTGAAGTAGAAAATAATTGGAAATTTAAGAAAAAATCAATACTTCCAATACCACTCCCCAGTCTTTTCCTCCCAAAGTACTAGTGCACTGTGGAAACTTCACAAGTCACCTTAATAAAAAAGACTGTCCAGCCATTTATTTTACGTATTTTTCAGCAGGGTCTGGATGCAATACTTTAGAGACAAATTATGAACTTAATGTTTTCGAGGGATTTTCTCATAGCACAAGATGGTTTTTGAATAATGGAAGGTCAAATATCACACTGGGAAAAAAATACTGACAAGGAGAAGATAGTGTCTGAAAGCTGATTTGACCTTGTAAAGTAACATTAACTCATATCACGTGGAATAGAGTTTGCATTTTCTGTCTGATTATCAAAGAACAGCAGAAGGTTATATAAATCATTAAATTTCAAATGCATTTATAGAGTTGTAAATTTTGTCTGATTGCATCAGCAAAATAATCCATGTGTCTCTGAAGCCCTTTGTGTTAGGTACAAGTGGGGTTGTCAAACACCCTACACTTGGTTACTGGTGAGGTTATGCTTACAGAATTTTTAGCCACTCATACGTGTCATTTTCAAAAGCATGCTAGGTATGCATTTCCTTTTGTTTTCTGATCAGCAGTGCAATCTCTCCCAGGACCAAGAATTCACTGAGAGAAGCATGGGATGGTGCTTCTCAGTCACTACAACACGCAGTTTCTCTTAGATGTAGTCTTAGCTTCAGTTTTCCTAGGTCATTTCAGACTGTCTCAGAGCCTTACTCACTGAAACTGTCTCTATCTCTCCTGTTAATATTACTCAGTGATAACCATGACAAAGCTACTAAATTAATCAGCTTATATGAAGACTTTTTCTCATGGCTTCAGGCTAATTGGTCTGGTTAAAACAGGCACTAGTAATATAGTACATAGTGGGTGTCTACTTCCAACTATCAAAAGCAAAAGGAGACATAGAACGGGACTCACATCCATCTCCTTCCTCTTAGAGCTTACACTACCTAGTAGAAGCAGAAGCTGAGAACCAAACTACAAACACAGACTTTTGGAAATTATTTAAATCCCAGATACCTATATAACTGATTATAACATTGAATCAAATGAGTAAACTTGAACAAAGTGGAAATCCGTTGTGATCTTTTAAATAGTATGGTTTAAGTCCTTGGCATTCTCCTTTATAAATTGATTCCACCAAGACTTATCTTTAATCCTAGTATTTAATGAACTCTAAGGGTTTTGACTCCCAGTCTACACCATGACCTACAACATTTTTAATTGCAAAAATAGAAAAACAAATTGTAACTGCAGAACTCATCATTTGCAATATGACTAATTTCTAAAGATGTTTTTAATAATGTTATCACCAAATTAGTGGTATTATTTTCCAAATACCAAAGTAGATGAAGAAATAATCAAGCCATATTAAGATAAAATTAGTTAATAGTGTTTTTTCTTGAGGTAGTAGAACAGTGAAACTAGTCAGTGAAAGCTGAATGAACAAATGGGCAGCTTTGAGGATAATAAATCAATTAGGAAAAGAAACAAAACATCCACACAGTGACAGTAGGTGTCAAGTGTCTCAAAATGTGCCAGATGTCATCATGAAGATCTGAAGTGTCCTGGATCTTTGTCCTTTGTGCATCAGGCAAGAACTTAATGTGTAATTTGTAGCTTTGCAAATTTCAACTTTTATGCAAAAGGGTGATATAAGTCTACTGTTTATGGAAGCTCCAGAGAAGATACACACCAAACACCATCTTTGGATTTGGTTGGAGAGCTGGAACTTATAATGTTTGCTGTAGTAGATAACCATGAACAGTTTTACATAAAGTGTTAGCCAATGAAACAAAATTCCTTACCAAGAAATTCGCTTTCCAAATTGCTTCATAAGTCTTTGAAACCTAATAATACTGTAAGAATCAACTTTATGATCAAAGTGCTTAAGAGATGCTATAATATAGCATAATTTTGAAGGGTGTTAATTGCATTAATGCACTGGGGTTTATTAACAGAAAAAAAATCTTAAAATTGATGTGCTTTAGCATTTCTTTAAATGATCAGCAAGTAGCACCCATCCCACTTGCCCAAATTTGTAATATAGTCTTTTTAAAGACAAATGAATAAAATTTAGTCATTACAGGATTGCATTGTCCTTGGGTAGAGGTATTCTATGAAGCTGTACCAAATGTCTTGAATATGGTTTACCATTTATTGTGCAATTCAAGTAGCAAAAGAAAAGATTGGGACTGTATATAAAATATGACTCTATAGATGTTGTCACAGAATCATTTAGCTGCCTGCAAATGATCTGTACAAAGAGTATATTTTCTCTTGTTCTAACATGTGCTATCTCAAAGAAGCCTCAAATTCATTTTAATTTTTTAGTATTATAGAATTAGTTAAATGTGTTAAAAACAGACTCTTAATAAATGTAATACTATATTATCTTGGAAAATATTTTTCTTGCTTAAAATTAAAAGCAACTGCTAACTTATTTTTGTTTACAAAATTATACGCTAAGTTGGCTTGGTCAGTAAGGGTGCTTGCTACTCTTTTGGAAGACTTGGGTCCTATTTTAGCACCCTTGTGGTGGCACTCAGTGACCTATAATTACAATCCTAGGATATCTGAGCCCTGCTTCTGATTTCCCAGGCGTCAGGCATGCATATAGTATATATACACAATTTAGTCAAAAATTTATACACCTAAAAGAAATAAGTTAATCTAGAAAGAATTTCTAAAAAGTATGTATGTATGTGTTTTTTCTTTTATTAAAGACAGATTATTTTCTCACATAATATATTATGGTGGTTCCTTTCTCTCCACTTTTCCTAGATCATTCCCAACTCACCTTCCAACCAGATCCACCTCTTTTCTATCTCATTAGAGAATTAAGTAGTGTCTAACAGATTGTAATAAAATAATATAAGACAAAAACTATCACATCTGAATAAACAAAACAAAGTGAAGGCCGATTCCCGAGAAGAGGTACAGGAAGCAGAGACCCACTGTTTCTCACACTCAGGTATTGCATAAAAACACTAAACTGGAAGTCATAACATATATTCAAAGAATCTCTGGGCTAACAATATTTAAAAAATAAAAATAACATAAAATAATAATTTTCTGATACAAGATTATAAAACAATAAACCTCTAAAGAAGCCTTTGAGTTGGTTTTCTGTTGTCCATCTTAAAATGTCTATTTTTGCCAAGTTACTTTCTCGTATTTAATCTCTAGAAACACTCATTCATTGTCATATGCTGATTAAAATTCTTTTTTGTGGCCTTTTAATCACTTATTAGTTACATGTATTTTCATATCATTAAATTTTCCTATAACTATAATAATTCTGAAAAATTTTTTGAGCACAGAAAGACACCTTCTATGCTTGTCTTAAAACATTTTATAGGCACACAAATGCACCTTGGGAGCTTTAGAACTTTGTGACAGACTTTAAGGATGTTGAGCTATGATGACAAAACTCAGACTCGTGGCATGGTTTGACAGCTGTGTTTTTCCTATAAAAGTGCTACTAAGTATGCCTGGAACCACAGAGGAATACTGTAGATGATATGTATTTGAAATTTCAATTTGAACCTCTCTTTTGCTGCCACTTTATTCCAGATGAAAAGGAGAAAAGTACCTTCCATTTCCTGCCAATGTCCTCCAGTATCACAAAGAAGATGCAGCTAAGGATGATGTTGGATGTGTGTAGAGATGCAGCAAATAATTGACAGGTCTCCAGTAGTTTGAATAAAAATAACTTCAGCACCAATATGTTTTACATGTGACATAACATGCTTGGGAAAGGTGGCGCAAGAATAAATACATCTTTTAATTTTATTTATTTATTTTTTTGTTTTAAGGCTTAGTCTCAGTATGTACACTAGGGTGGTCTGAGACTCCATATTAGGCCAGGCTTGCCTTGAAGTCATAGCAATCCTGTCCCACTGTGCTGGTACTGCAGGTATGTGCAACTATGCTTAACATAAATATGTGCAACATATAATATGCTGGCTAAAACTGTCTTGTTTTTGAATAACAATATCAGTTTTTAAATACATCTTTGGAATAATAGATAAGCATTTTGAAAGAATGTTTTAAATTTTTATCATTATTCATATTTGCTCTATTTATAATATAGTGAATATTTCAAATATTTTATTAATAGCAATGTATATTGGATAAAAATACTATATAAATATAAGATAAAGCATTCCAAATAGTTACCTTTAGGGAATTAGAAAAGAAATAACTTTACCACGTATGATTGAATCACGAGCATAGCCATCATTAAAGAAGCTTTAATTTCCTCATTACTGTGGCAAGTATTTAGTATTTCAAAGATTCAAGCTTACTGAGAAGCTTCACAAAAGCTGATTCGTAAATAAGTTTAGTTAACAGATCAACGTCGAACTTAACTAAACGGCACTGGCATTACTCCCCTCTGGTCTTGCATTCTACAGTCATTCATTAGTGCTCTTCTGCTAAGCAGCCTTCTCAATCCAGCTAGAGCACCCTGCCCCTCGAAACACTCACACCTACCTGTGTATCAGGACTGTGTGCTCTGCATGGGAAACTGGGTGAGCTTTTTATTTTCATAAAGATATTGCATGGTCATCTTATTGTACACTAAATAAATATTTGCAATGTTTATTTTAATATAAGCTTATATTTTTTTGAAAAAATTTCTTGCGACATAAAAATAAGTATTTGGCAAGAATGTATTCACATATATGTGCCTCTGCATTTGTTTCCAAGAGTCATCCCCAAAGACTATCAAGTTGTGAGTCACTTTATATATGTTTGAGGACTGAGGTCTATTTTGTTTAAGTTCAAATAGAGTAGACGTTTCTCATTATTCTGCCAGCAGGAAAAAGATAATAATCGCTTCTAGTTCTTTTTCTATGAATATGAAAAACATCTTTATGGACACAGAGCCATGATTATCATAGAAACTAAGGCATAAATTCACACTGTAGTGTAATTTAAGATGGGTTTTCATGGACAAGGTAAGCCAATTACCTTCTGAGGAATCTTGCTTCCTGTCTGCCTTACAAAAATAAAGTTGATCCCGTGAGGTCTTCCTGTCATTCCTAGCACTGTATAGCATACAATGCTATTTACAGTCTAATTACCATTCATATTTGTCACAAGACAGACTATATCATCTGATCACCACTGACTAGTGTAAAAGCTAGAAGTCTTCAGGGCAGGTAACACAGGTCACTAGGTCATAGAAGACAACAACGAAAACAAAAGGCGTGAAATGAAATAGCATCCAGACCTGCTTTTGTTCTACCCAAACACAGGCAACACTGAAAATATTTCTTCATGAATGCTGTCCTTTTCTGTGACTTATACTATCCACTTTCAGGTATATTTTTACTCAGATGCTGCTGTTTAAAGTTAAGGGTTTCGAACAGATGAAGTATATCACCATTCTTACATAGGCAAGTGGTCTTTCAATAGCTAATACCATCCAGCTGTTCAATGCACTAGCAGATTCAGCTTTGGACAGTAACAAAGAGCTCTTCAATTACAAGTTCACCTTCCAGAAGGTGACACAGATGGTAAGCAGATGATCTAATAATGTGTGGAAGTGGGGACAGTAACGGCTAAGACACTGGAGACTGTTGATCAGAGAAATGGTGGTCAGAATTCACATTTCAAGGTTTGCTGAGAATTTGAGCAGCTGACTGGATGAGGACAAATACAGGATGGAGACAGTTTAAAGAGAAAGACATTTTGTACAGTTGTGAAATGTGAATGGTAAAGTTTACATGAAGCAGGAGGAAAGTAACACAGTTTGAACCACACTTTACCGATTATGTTTGTAAGACGCCAACTATCAAAGGATGGCTTGAGAGCAGGTTAGGCTGTGTGAGCATTGAATGTAGTATGTGGTGACTTCTGGATTGGTTTACATAATTTGGAACCCAGAATAGTGTTACTTCAAGACCCTCAGGACAGGCCCATGTGGTGTCACCAACCAAAGAGCAATCGCAGGCTGAACCTAGACCTTTACACACACGTAGCAAATATGCAGCTTGTACAACATGCTGCTCCCCTAACGATGTGAATAGGGGCTGTCTCTGATTATGTTGCCTGCTTTTGCATCCCTTTCCCGTAACTGGGCTGCTTTGTCAGGCCTCAATGGGAAAGGATGTGCTTAGTCCTTCTAGGTCTTGAGATGCAAGCTTGGGTGGGCCCTTTGTTGGCCTCCCTCTCTCTGAGAAGAAGAACTGGGGGGAGGGCCTGGAGCAAGAAGCATTCAGGTGAGACTGGGAGGAAAGGAGGAAGCCTGGGATCAAGCTCTAAAGTGATTAAATATATAAATAAATGAAAAAATTAATACTTAAAAACAATCCCCAGAACATCACTTTGTGAGTTAGCTTTAGCAACATGAAGCAGGTGTTGTTAATCTATTAAATTAATTTTGTTATTGTTTCTGTCTTTGCCTTATAAGAATTGAAATATTTTTACATGATTAGTATTCATTAATGAAATAAATATAATAAGATAAAAGTTAAGGAAAAGGGGGAAATTTCTTTAAAATATATATGAATTGAAGTATGGTGCAAATGATATTTCTTACTTAATAAGCATTACAGATTAAATAAATTAAACAAAATGTCAAATAATTATTTAAAGAATCTGAACCAAAGTGGAGTGAAAAACTCATTATTAGTAATAATTTTATTCAAAAATTGTGCGGTAGAATCATGGTTTAAAGAATTTCTAATATTAACTATCTGTGAAATTTAGTATGTTGCAAAAAGCCAGCACTAGAGTTTGTAGGATGAGAGTCTTCATCCTGTATAAAGGAAGCTTTTTTAAACCACTTTTAATTGTTTTTCTTTTTTATATATATTTATATGATTACACATATATACAATAAACTACCTACAGCAAGAAGAACCATGAAACAATTGGGAATTATATAACTGTTACAATCACAGTATTTTGGGTATTTGTATTTGAAGAAAACATCTTTCTTATCCTAGTGAGTCTTAAATTCTAAATGCAAGTAAAATATACTCTTAAGGGATTTCTTACCTATCTGACTGTTGATCAGTCTTTGGCGCTATCACACTCATTGCTTCCTAAGTGCACATATCTCTCACTATGGCAGTGAATACAACAAAACTTATCTTACATCTTGCACACCTGATACACTCACACTAATATCTACAATTACCTTTAGAGGTTTTTCATCATCTTTATTCTTCTAATTATTGCACCTATCAATCATGGCGTATATTTTTCTGTAATATCATGTTAATCACTGACATACTTCACATTTACACAGTACATTTTTGGGGACTATTTCTGTGGCAACTTTTCACGGCTAATAGGAAGCAATTTGCTTTCTTTTATTAACTGCATTAAAACGTCATGCCCTAGACATCATCGATGGTAAACATTTGATTCTGCTCAAATTTAATGCGCCGAGGCATTTTGCTGTGCCGTATTAGGTTTATTTATGTGCTGTGTTCTGCATTGTTAGTTGCTAATGAGACTTCAACTCTTATTGCTCTAAGGCCTGAGCACTAACCTCATTTTAATGAGTTCATTATTTGCTGTCTTCTGAAAGGAAGACAACAAATTTTCCTTTTAATTAAAGGTCAAAACACCTCTGGCAAAAGAAGGGGAAAGAGGATATCAAACCCTCTCGAAGCTCAGCGATAGCTCTCTCAGTTTTCTGAGCTAAGCAAAATCAGTGTGGACTCGGGCAGACTGATTTTTTTTTTTTAAAAGAATATAGACAGCCCATCATTCTCTAGGGGCCTAAGTGCAGGTAAATTGAGGACAAATGAAAACACTAAAACATGATACCTAGTGCGCTAAGTCTTTGTAGAAAACGAAAGTCACCCAAAGTAATTAAAGAGGCTTTACTCTTTTCCAAAAACAGGGCCATGTGGATCAATACCACTGCAGGGGAAAGACTCCTATTTGCTTGATGGAGTAGAGAGAACATATGTAATGTTAATTCAGGCAAGAAAAACTATTTTGATCATTTCATCATAGACAGTGAAGAATAGGTAAATTATTATTTTTTTTAGACGACTGCTTCTTATATAATGGACAGGATACATATATTCTGATGAAATAAGCTTTTCAAGCATTTGCACTCCTGGGGATATCACAGGCACCATACAACTCTATCCTCGGGAGAAAGCTGAAATGCCAGCAACATATCATAGGAGAGAAAGTATGAGGCAGCTCATTGTGGGAAGTTTAATACAAATAAAACCAAGAAATAACCAGGGGGGATGTTTTCACTCATGATGTGGTCACTTTGTGATGACATAGCCATTCTTTACGTGAGTGATGTGGAGTTGGTATGGTGCAACTCCGTGCTGCTTGGAGTTGAACCCAGGTCTTCATCCAAGCCTTCAGAGCCCCAAGCTGCATCAAAAGCCCAAGACTCAAGTTGTTAGCAAGATTCCTTCAATGTTTTCACACAAAAATGCAAAGATAATGTGCAGCGTGTCCCTGTACCCTGCACTTACTGCATCATACACACGTTAGTGAGGACTTTTGTCAAAGTTATTAATAAGAACCAATGATGTATGCTTTGACTCTTTGCATTATTCATTTCTTTATCATGTCTTTTCTAATGTTAGTTTTCAGTCACAGGCCTCAGATGCCACTTGACAGTTAGTTGTTCTGCCTCCTCTCACAACTCTTTGCTGTGAGATTCACAGTGAAATTGAAAACTTCATAACAGCTTTAGAATTACATCAAAAATTAGCAGAAATGACAAAGTTGTCATGAATCCTCTACTTTCCAGCACCTTCTGTTCTCTTTTATTCACATTTTCTCAATACAGTGGCATACTGGCTCCAAATGACACAGGTATATTGATATTATTATCTTTACTAACCAATATCCACTGTTTAATTAAAGTTAAATTATTGTTCTGTATTTATAGATTTGGATAAATACGTATGGTAACATAGCACTCACCATTATTTCCTCATTCAAGCCATAAAGAAAATAGACTAGCATATATCTACAGTGTGGAACAGTTTTCAGTACTTTAACGTTCACTGAACTCCTCTGAGCCATTTTCCCATCCTCCTTGCAGCAAATGTCTTTGTGTTGTGCTCATAGTTGACATTTTAAAAGTGTCGGTTAGCAGAATTATTCGGTATTTACCTTTTAAGATTTGTCTTTTACATTTAGCAATATTCATTACAGGTCTCTCTACTCTTTTCCTGGATGGATGCCTCATTTCTTTTTATCACAGGGGAACGTTCCATTGTCTGGATGAATCTCGGTTTTCTTTCTATCCATTGGCTTCTTGAAGGATATCTCAGTTACTTTCCAGTTCTGATAAATCTGAATAAAGCTACTGTAAACATTCATATAAAAGCATCCTGTTGACATAAATTTCCAATTCACTTGGGCAACTATCACACAATATATATCTAGATTGTATAATGAGACTACTTTAGCTTTGTAAGAGTCATAGAAGCTGTCATCCAAACTAAATGAAGTTCATTGTTCTACATGCATAAGAAGTCTTTGTGCAACAACAAAACAAAAGTGACTAAAAGACAGCACATGAAGCCTGGCGTGGTGGCGCACGCCTTTAATTCCAGCACTCGGGAGGCAGAGGCAGGTGGGTCGCTGTGAGTTCGAGGCCAGCCTGGTCTACAAAGCAAGTCCAGGACAGCCAAGGCTACACAGAGAGACCTTGTTTTGAATAACAAAAAAAAAAAAAAAAAAAAAAAAAAAAAAAAAAAAGACAGCACATGAAGATATAACAAAATAGAGCGGATGAAGATACTTGTAGGATACAAATTGGGGAACAGAGTAACAGAGTAAGGGGAAGTACAATTACAATATACAGGTGTGTCTCTGTCTCTGTCTCTGTCTCTGTCTCTGTCTCTGTCTCTGTCTCTCTCTCTCTCTCTCTCTGTGAATGTATGTGTTTGTGGACACTAACTGCCATGACATGCATGTAGATGTCAGTAGAAAATTGTGGGAGGCAGTTTTTTTGTTTTTATCATGTGACTTCCAATGATTAAAGTCATCAGGTTTATAGACAAGCAACCTATCTGCCTTATTCATCTTTCTAGCCCAAGTGATAGGATACTTTAAGAACACAAAACAAATCAGAGTTTTAAGTATGGAACCTCAGTTCCTAATATTTATAGGACAAAAGTAAATTAATACTAATTTTATAATTAGTTCTCAGTTCCTAATATTTCTAAGGCAAAAGCAAATTAATACTAATTTCATAAATAGTTAATGACAAAAGTAACCCTGCTTGTAATATTAACAATTCTGAGGTCATGGTTCTGTGACCTCATAATCACCAAACAAATATTTTGTGAATTTTCTCTAGGACATGAATATTTATTTTATACATCATGTACTTGTGTTCCTATGAGTAGTTGTGTCAGTAACATATTATACAAAGTAGCAGTGAACAGATGAAAATATTGAATTTGTTGTTGTTGGCATAATACATGATAAGTTCTAATGTGTGTCATATCTTATCTGAAAGGGATGGGTGAGATTTCATTGATTATCATTGAAATATGAAATGTGGCTTGACCGACAAAGCCTGCACCAAAGACCTGGAAAAGCCTGGCTGTGCAGTTTCTGGCTTTCTTTTCTACTAGTGTGTGTTCTGTGCTTGAGTTGTCAGTGCTGTGTTTAATCATTAGTGTATTCTGAGGAAGAGTTTTTAAACTACGTTCTTCTCTTGTGAAGGTTAATTTAATCAAACTAGTTCTTGAAGTCTGTAAATGTCTTCAGCCTTCTTAATAAACTACAATACACAGCAATTATCTGAAAGTGAATCTTTGAGAGAGGTTGTTATTGTCAAGCCCAGTTACTGTGACTCTCCCACACTCACCTCCTCATGATGCTGCTCATATCATCTATTAGGGGTGACTAGATGACCTTAAAATCTAGTCGACCATCATTACTCATCCATGCTAAATATTACTTTAGGCAGTATTTTTCTTAGTTTTAGATGCACATTAGTCAACATCCCAACACTTTGTATTCAAACTATATTGAAGTAGTGCATGCATCTCAGTACTTTTTTCTGTTGCTGTGATAAATTTCTCTGACAAAAAGCAACACAATTGACCGAGGGTTAGTTTTGCCTTACAGTTTCCTAGATTATAGCTTTTCATGGTAGTAAAGACATATCGGTGGCAGGGAAGCCATGTTTGCCGAAGCAGGAGCCTAGTTGTACACATTCATTCACACTCAGAAAGCAGGACACAAATAGGAAATACAGATGGGTTAAAAAGACCAGGGCCTGTCCCTTAGTGACATACTTCCTCCACCACCAGGATTATGCCTCCTAAATATTCCATAACCTTCTAAATCAGTGCCACCAGCCGGGAACCACAAGTTCCATCACATGAACCTATAGTGTGCATTTCACTCTCAGAACACAATAGCATGCCAGAACTCTTTCTAAGTAGTCCATGCTACATTGAAGTTAAGAGTTTAGACAAGTTAAGGTGCATGAGGTTGTTGATGCACTCTACCATTTAGCTACTTTGACCCTTTGGCTCTTTCATATCTTCATAGGAGATGTGAAGAAATAATAACATTTATTATATTATTGGGAGCAAAACCTACACATATTCTACCACTGAAGAGGCATATTATGAATAATACGTGTTGTACAGTGAACCTTAGAAGTCACAACTTGCTACTATTAGGTAAGGAATTCATCATGTATGATCTAGATTTATAAAGTAATAATAATTTGGAGAAAAACACTATACATATATGGTTCAGCATTTTGGCTTTATCACGTCTCTTTGTCAGTTATCATAATGAAAACTTTGGTGGGGAGTGTTCTCTCTATCAACTGATGATTAATTTTCTATTGGTATACATTAAAACCCTCCCTTTTGCTCTTAGAATAATAATATACAATATGTTATAAATATACTTCACATAGGTTAATATGGTTACTATTATTTTTAGCAAAGTGACTCAAGGTCCTTTTCCTGGAAGGAAACTCTTGTAAGAGATCTAGTATATTCTATATTTCAAATGTATTGGACTTATGCTCCTTAATATCATGCAGTAGTTCAGTTTCAACAGCTTTAACTTAGCTAATAATACATATCTTTTTTTAACATGGAAAACTAGTTTTTGGTTTGTTGAATTTGCACTGTTGATTGCTTATGACTCTAGTTCCATATTTTCATCAAATTCTATCATTGTGGAGATCAAACATGACCATATTTTAAAATAATTCAGCCTCCTCTCACCTTGTTCAATATTCTTTACCTTTCTCTGGCTCTTCTTTATCTTCCAAAGGGCTTAATATTTTCTCTCATAAAATTTACTTATTAAATATTAACTGTATTCAAGATACTACAATGAGAGCTGGATCCAATTCCCTTCTCCATACCTCTTGCCAACTCACCTCCCTTTCCTCCTCTTCCTTTACTTCTTCCTCTTCCTCCACCCCTTTCTCCTTCTTCCCTCCCTTTCCTCCTCTTCCTTTACTTCTTCCTCTTCCTCCACCCCTTTCTCCTTCTTCCCTCCCTTTCCTCCTCTTCCTTTACTTCAACCTCTTCCTCCACCCCTTTCTCCTTCTTTCCTCCCTTTGAATACATTCCAAAATGCTAAAACAGTCAGAACATAGCTCTACAAATATGTAGGAATGAGATGAGCATCATGTTTGACATTCTTAGAAATCAAGTTAACTAGGAGCTAGGTACTCAACTCTCAACTCCTCTAGGGATCTAGAGAAAGATATTTCCAGTGCAGCTGTGATTATCCTTATCTGATGAGATGAATAGAAAAATCACATGTAGCTATGCATTGCATTTCCCTTATGAGACATTGCACTTCTCTAAGTACTTGAGCATACTGAGTCATATCATTGTGATACAAAGAGAATAATTTGAAGAAAAATATGAGCTTGAGGAATAATTTAGACTTGTTAAAAACTACTACCTGGTTTTTAAAGCTATCATTTTACTGATTAACTAATTAATCAAGAAGCAAAGACTAGGTATAGAGGATAAATTAATCAGGAAATGACAGATAAATGAAGAAAGTTATGAAATTTCCATAGATTCTCAAATTACTGAATAAGAGCATGAATTATCTACTTTTCATCATGGAAGTTAAGAGATCTCTGAAGTTCTGTCTGATTAGTAACTACTGTAGAAATTAAAGTGACTATTTAGAGACTGAGTAATTTTAGACTGATTGTTTTGACTCACACAATCTCTCCTTAAAATATCAAAGCAAAATTTAATATTTGTTCCATTTTTATAATTTTATTTAATTTGAGCAATAATTAATTAAGGTAATTACAAAATATCCTTTTAATTACATTGTGGATTAAAGCCAGAGCTGTCCTCTCACTCTCATGAGTATTGTTAGCACAAAGTTAGCATATCAACTACTTATAATGATTTGATGATATATTTCTGGGTTTGTGTTAAGTGATTAGACCAATACTAGTCTGTACTACTCACCTATTTTCCAAGTAGTGTTACCTCTGCCATTTTCACTTAGAGGCAATGAAAACTAAAAGCACTGTGACATCTCTCTCATGTCAGGACTCATCACTCCAAGACAAACATTTGGCAGTGATGATCATGTTAATTCCTGTATGCACTTACATTATATGCATGTATAGGCTCATTTTTCCTTTCCAAGTGTACTTCATTCAGAGAACTTCAAAAAAATAAGAAAGCAGATGACGTTGAAACACCCTGGTATATTTCTCTGAATTTCATTTTGAATTTTGTGAGAAAAGCTTCCCAACTTTAGTTGGAATGCTTCTGTTTTTATGTCCGTGCTGGAATTTTACAGGTGTATTTAAAAATGTCTCTATAATGTTATTTATGAGGTAAAGTGGTACTTATTTTGGATATACTAAAATTATCTTGCTGTAAAAAACTTATAGTGGCCGTCAACTGATGTGTATTCTTAATCTTGGTGTGCCAATTTTAAAAACAAGGGGAAAGATCTGTCCCAAAGAATAAATAATTTCATGAAAGAACTCAAGAAAAGCATCAGATGTGTATATTTAATTAGGATATAAGAAATTGTTTTGCAGCTAATCAAGTTCTTCATTCTTTTGTTAATTAATTAATTAATTTTATATCTCACTTGTAGCATTCTCCCTCCTCTCTTCCAGGTCTCAGCCTCCCTCCTTCTTCCCTCTCCCCTATTCCTCAGAAAAAGGGGAGCCCCATACACACCCACCCAAGTTCATTAAGTGACATCAGGACTGAGCTCATCTTCTTCTCCTATGGCTTGGCAAGGCAGCCCTGCTAGGGGAGAGTGATCAAAGAACAGGCAACTGAGTTCATGTCAGAGACAGCCCCTGCTCTCCTTACTTATTCTGCCTATAAGATACGTAGGGAGAAAGATAGAGCAGAGATTGAGGGAATCTGGCCTAACCTGAGACCTACCCCATGGGAGAGATCCAATTCCTGACACTATTAAAGATACTCTATTATGCTCAAAGGCAGGAGCCCAGCATAGCTGTCCTCTGGAAGGCTACACCCAGCAGTGGATCTAAATAGAAGCTGAGATTCACAGCCAAACATTAGGCGAAGAGTATGGAGTCTTGTAAAAAACTGGAACAATATATAGAAGGACCTGGAAGTGATAGGAACTCCACAAGAAGACCCACAGTGCCAACCAACTAGGGCCCAGAGGGGATTTTGGAGACTGAAGCACCAACCAAGAACCAGGAATAGGCTGGGCCTAGGCCCTGTACGCACATGTAGCAGATGGACAGATTCGTGTGGGACCCCTAAAAAGGGGAAATGGAATGATTATATAATTGCCCAAATATCAAGCTCAAAGTAGAGAAGGTACCATTGTTTGGTAGTTAAATTAGTTAAATATTAAGCTTGAATGGTAGAGGTAGACCTGCCCTCATCACCAACAGTTTTTAAATCTAAGGAGTGATGCTAATTGGAATCTAGCTATTGGTCAAATGCATGGGACTAGAGTCACTCTCAGGGTCCAAGAGTAGTTGTTACTTCCTAAAGCCTGCCTGGAGGCTAATTGCTGTCTATCTAACCCTGGTTCAATAACTGTGACCCTTACATAATTACTATCCGGCAAGATATTTTACATATCACTGATCCCTCTTGTAAGGTTCAGGCTAAATGGGCCTGTCAATCACTTGGGCAAGAACATGTCTCTTTGGAAAACTCTCTGATACAAAGATCTTAGAAATGTGAAAGCCATCTCAGATGTAAATCTGTACAATAGTCCTTCTGGCTGCGGACATCTCTTCCTCAAAGAGATTCTATGTCTGCATCAGTCCATTTGGTCACTGTCTACTCTCAGGCCCTGAGGGTATATTTGCTCTGCAATGGTCCTTTGACACTGTTCACTCTCAATCGTCGAGAGTGTTCAGCTTTGTATGGCATCTTTGGTCATTGTACAGTCCGTCCCTTTAGGGTATCCCATGTCTGTGTATCTTATCTAAGTTTTCAGTGGCGCTCACAGGACCAGGATGCTAAAAAGATGCAAGAGAAAAACCCTAGTGACATTAGAATTCTGTTTTCTTCTCATTCTTTTGTTATATCGTCTTGTTTTGATTCCATGTCTAACTATTTTATGTCTAAATATTATTTTCATGGTAAGAACATTTTATTTTATATATATTTCTACTTTGAGATTTTCATATTGACATTTCTTCCTTTCATTTCTTCCTTCCAAACCCTCTCATATAGCCCTCTTTGCTCTTTTTCATTCATGGCTTTTTCCCATTAATTTTTATTGCAAGCATATATCTGTAAGTTTATACATTTCAATAACAGAAACAGGTGAAAGACATTATAAGAGCAGGATTGTCAACTCTCTGTTATTTCTTACATACTGTCTCAAATACTTGCTTCTAAATCTGGCCCAGTCCCCTGCCTATACCAGCCAGCCAGGATGATCATCTGGGAATCAAGTAAACACCTCTCATTTTGTATTATGACAAACTCCTTAGGTTATTTAAACAAGGCCAATATTAAAAATCCAATTTTCATTCAGTAAGCATTCCTCCACTAGTTTAAATTGAGAACTCAAATTACTTGCCAGTGAGCTTCTCTTTATTCAAGCAAAATTAGAAAACGACCCTGGAGAATTTCTCTTCCCTGTGCTTATAGGTGGCTCATAGACCAAAATACAAAAGAAAGTCACGTTTGGAAAAAAAAAAAAAGAACTACTTGGTTTTACTCCAGTGAATTCTTAAAAATCAATGATGCTTCAAGGTGTTGTATTGAACAGACACCTCAGGCACCTATGGAGCTGCTGCCTGACCCAGCCACACGTCTTTAGCTGGATAAATGTGTATAGCAAGGGAAGAATCACGGACACTTTATTCACATCCTTAGATCTTCCTTCTTATCCAAGGTGATGCTGTGACTTGTGACTCTCTGGCTAGTAAATAAATTTGTATTTGCTGTTTTGGGCTTTTGCATGCCTAGGTTATTTTCCATTTCTACTATAGTTCTACCGAGGAATGCTCTTCCTCCTAACCAGCCTATAAACACACATTTCCGTGGTGCCTTTCTTGAGTCTACTTTCAAAAAAATTAATCTGTTTCCCATATTAGTTTCTCTCTACTTTCCCTAAAACATTAAGTCATCAGTGGAAGTAAAAGAGACGAAACAAAGCGCAGAATGGAGATACGCTTCTTACATCCCTAAAGGAAGAATTGATCTGTCAAGAAGGTGCTAAGATTATGAAAAGCTGATAACAACCATCTTAACACAGTGTGAAGCATGTCAGCTTTCAGGCTGTTTTTTTTTTTTTTTTTTTTGTTTTTTTTTTTAGTGTAGTTGAAAAATAATCTGCCATATTGTTGTCCAACTATTCTAATACATAATATACAAAGCCCTACTGTGCTGTTGGGGTTGTTAGGTAAATCAATTTTCCTGTCTCAATTTCCTGAGCTCCTGAGAATGCAAATATGAACCGCCACACTGGCTTTTGTCCACGTACTCTGAATGCCAATAAAAATATTATACCCAATCGAAGCCATTCCATGAGATCAGCCATACAGAAATTTCCATGGGATTTTTTTTCTTGAGTTCTGGCAAGCCCACAAGGCCTTGCATGGAAAGAGTGAGCTTCATTTGTCTTCTTATTTCCCACATGGTCAAACATGCAAGATAGCTTACTCTAGCAGAGGGAAGCAAGTAGTTGGTCAAAGGGAATAATTAACACACTCATAGAGACAATATGATATATGATAAAAAATAATCCTGCAACTGGTGTTTTTACTGACTCTATTAAAACCTGTAAAAAGCCCAATTCTGAACAAGTAAGATAGCTCAGTAGGTAAAGGTGGTTGCTGCTAAATCTGAGATCTGAAGTCGATATCCAGGACCCACATGGAGGAGAAAAGAAGTGACTCCTGTTAGTTCACTCCTAACCTCTCAGTGGGTACTGGGGAAAGTGTGCCCTATACCTTTATATCACATATAAACCTACGCACTGTCATAGTTAGGGTTTCTATTGCTGCAACAAAACACCATAACCAAAAAGCAAGTTGGGGAGAAAATGGTTTATTTGGCTTATACTGTCACATTGTTGTTCATCACTGAAGGAAGTCAAACAGTACAGGATTCTGGAGACAGGAGTTGATGCAGGGGCCATGGAGGGATGCTACTTACTGGCTTGATTCCTATGGCATTCTCAGTCTGATTTCTTATAGAACCCAGGGCCACAAACCCAGGGATGGCACCATTCACCATGTGCTTGGGCCTCCCTCATTGATCACTAATTGAGAAAATGCCTAACAGCTGGATCTCATGGAGGCATTTCCGCAACTGAGGCTCCTTCCTCTCTGATGACTCTAGCTTGTGTCAAGTTGACACACAAATCCAGCCAGTACACACACACACACACACACACACACACACACACACACACACACACACAGAAATACATACATACATTCATACATGTACACATATATGCACATAGTAAAACAATAGAATAATAGGCAACTGTGTTTCCTGGTTCTGAGTGTTAAAAAATCTTTTCATATAGAAGAGTATTAAAATGTTTATTAGAAGTAATAAACTACATTAAAAGTATGTCATTTATGATACATAGGATAATATGGTATGTTTCAATCATCACTGTGTTTATTCTCCAGTGGTAATAACTTTAAGTAGTGTCATCAATGGAATTGATCACCTTTGGAGTGGAATCCTATACTTAAGGGACATGGAGATTAATCATTTTCACCATCAGGTCTTCCCTCCCTCCTGCTTTCTGCCATTTGTGCTAGTCTAAGAATTTTTGCAGCTGACTATTAAACTTCCCAGTTGTGTGGCTACATACAATGCAGATGATTCAGACTGCAGTTCTCTGTCTGCAAAGCAGGTATCCTGTATTGAGGCATCACCCTGGCTCTTATGCTGTGGTTTCAATGGAACCTTTCAGATATATCCTAATGGAAAGGGTTGCTTTTTGCTTGGTTACAAGTTGAAAATGGGAGTCCCCAAAGTGCAGGATGTGTAGGTCATGTCTCATGCTGTGTGAACCCCATTAACTATTTATTCACTGTGTTGCAAGACTCTGGAGGAGAACATTCTTCACCCCTTTAAAGGCCACAGGGAAAACATTGTAAAGAAAAGGGCTTCTAGTGTAAGTGCTACAACTCTGCTTTCAGCCTCACTGCTCCTCTACACAGCATCAAAATGACATCGCAGGGCAGGCAGGGGTGGTGGAGGCTGTAGTCTGACTGTCATTTCACCTCCATAGACTTTCTTTTTTTTTTTAACATACCTACAAACTTGGATAATATTTCAATATTGTCTTCTTTTACCTAGAAAATTGGCCCATAGAATTTTACATTTTGCCCATTGGTTAAGTGGCCCTTAAGTTAAGTTGTCTAAAAAAATATCTCCCAGGTCTTGAATATAAACATGGCCTAATCTTCTCAAAGGAAGTTTACCTAATTATCCAAGCTCCGTTGCCAGGTATGGTTTGCTTGCTGCTCCAAAATGGGTCTGAAATTCTGAGACAAATTGATAATATGACTTGTTTGTTTGCTATTGTAATATAAAACACATGGGGAAATATATTTCACAAGAGTGTTGTCAAGATCTACCTTGTTAATTGTCATGTCACCAGTACCGAGATTCATTTGTGTTGCATATCAAAAGCATAATGTATTTTTATTACTAAATAACATAGGTGAATATACTATTTTGAATTATATGTCTTGACAAAATATTTAAATACTTGCTCATTTTCTTAAAAGTAGCAGTAGGTACAATCACACACTGTATCTATTAACAATAGATAACAGGTGACATATAATACTAAAAATGACTAATAACAGACCATATATATTACAGAGTACCTATATGATTATAAGGGACATGAAAACTACCATTTGGTGAAGCAAAATGTATATGCATGTGTATAAAATATTAAATTTTATAAATATTCCAAAGCCATCTATTACTATCCAGATCATTTGATGTTGAAACAGATTTGATCAGCTTATTCATCTAATGTAAGTATAAAATGAAGGTAAAGTGAGTTGAAGCCATAGGCATATACTACCATAGCACAATACACTGTCCTCTCTAGTGATGTCATTAAGAGCAATGTAGCACTGACAGTTGAGTACATACAGAATTACGTACACAGTGCAGGTATTTGGTTATAGCCCTAGGTGATAATGCTGTTGTTTTACATTTGTTATATTATTTTTACTACATAACTTACTTATCATTCATTAAATTGCTAGTATTTACTATATAATATTAACAGTATGTGGTCTGTTTATGAAAGTAGTTCACTTTAAGAAAGAATCTAATGGGAATGAGCTCACGCCTATCATGTTACTACAGTTACTAAATGCATCAAAAGTCCATGCATGGTTACTGATACAACTTTGTGGGATTGTGAAAGAACACCCATTGGTGTTTGCCTAATGACATGGTGACCTAATGATGTGGTTTTCAGAACATATCTCAGTGTTAAACGACACAAGACCGTGTCCCAGAGATTATTAAGTATTTGAAAATATAGCATTTATTGTTCTCAGCATATTTACACACTGATGGATAAAAATCCGCATTATATCAGTGTGAGTCACTCTTGGTTCATTTGAGTGAAGAAATTGAGGCTTGGGAATGTTAAGTATATGGTCCAATATAACATCCTTTTTATGAGATAAAGAGTGAATTTAATTATCTCCAGTGTTTACTTAGTGGTGTTTAATTTTTTTCTTCTCTCTCTGGATTTGATTTCAAGCCTGTGATGCACTAGTCGAATGCTAATCAGGTGTTCCTCCAGCTTTCAGTTCCGTTATGTGTGAAGCAGAACTGAATCCACCCTATAGCTTTCTAGGGAAGACTAATCCTAAGTTACAGATACAGCTCTCGGAGCTGATTCTTGTCACATAGAAAGCACTCAATAAAATTGAGTAGTCATTATTAGCATGACAAGTTTAGCAGTTTTTTTGTGATTGCTTTCTGGATATTTATGCATTCCACAAAGAGTAGACACAACTTACCAAGTGAAAAGGTTGGACACATAATAAATGTAAACAAACGCCAACTATCAAACATCTTAGCATGTTAGTGAAAAATTCAGAATCCATTTTTGAATATTTTTTAATATTTCAGAAAACCTTTTAATCAGAAAGAAATAAAAGATACTGACAGTTCTCAACAACTCCCCTTTTGGCAATCTCAGCTTAAAGGTCAAAGGTATTATTTTTCATCTCTATCTTCAAATTCTGTGCTGAAATTATACACTTTGTGAATCATTTATCAACAGTAATTTCAATCTGTATTTCTCTGTTGTAATCTAACCATACAGAATACAAAAGTATATACTTAAAAGACTTAATTTTATTAATGATTAAAACTATTTTATGTATCTGATTCACTTCCAAAATATCAAATCAGTTTAATTTCCTAATATTAAGGAGGACTTGTCATACTGTACCAATTCAGGTAAGTAGTAAAATTAATTGGCATAAAACTACAAACATGGGAGAAAAATCAAATATTTACATTTCAGCATTTTTGCCATATTTCCCAGTAATTTAATTTCTAATTTCATTCATATATTGCTTCATGAGAATATTCATTTTGTAGGTATATACTAAGAAATCAACGTTTTTTTTAGCACTAAACTAATGATGACAAACCAGTGTTCATTTTTCAATATTCATTCATTCTTATCAATGCATTCAGTAATAATTATGTTTATATATAGTCCAATGGGGGTTGTCAATCATTTCAAAAAGAATGTAAGACTCAAACTACTTAGGGAAAGCTCTAACCATCTATTCATATTAGTACTAAGACTTGATGTAACGCTATTTTTAATTGTATTATTCTTTTGCAAAAAATTTCTGTCCTTGGCTATTGAACTCTGCCATGTATCCCTGGAATCACTGAAATTCTTTGCCCATTATACTAGGCAATGGCTTAGTCAGTTTGGAATACTGTAACCATATACTGCGAACTGAATAATGTTTACACAACAGCAATTTATGTCATATCATTTTGTGGAGAAAGATTAAAGCAAAGGCAAAGGCAGATTGATATGTGATGCTTGGTGTACTAGAAGCCTTTGAACAGCCCTCTCACACCAGGGGAAGGCTGAATGAGCATTGAGAGCATCATTCCTCTAATCACATCAAGACCTAATATCTCCTGAAAGGCATTGCTTTCCAACATACCATTATCATCTTCAGCATTAGGACTTGAGTTTTGAGAGAGGGAGAGAGAGGAGGGGGGGAGGGAGAGAGAAATAGGAATTCACATCATAGTATTGACTTTTTTTAACATGATAATCCTGTCATCCTTACACACACACACACACACACACACACACACACACACACCTACACACACACACACACACACACACACACACACACACACACCCCTACACACACACACACACACACACACTTTGTACTAATAATAGCATCTTAACTCTCCTACACTCTTAAAGTGCTACTGGGAACCTTAATGTCTACCTGCCTAGCCCAACAGATAAGCATGGGTTGAATATTTTGTTACTCAGAAGTCTCCTTCTGAGAATGGCTCACATACAGAAGGTTTCATCTGATTGTCCAATTGAGCAAACACCATGATATTAGTCTTCCTCCAACTAAACTATATCCTGTTCTCTGTTCTAAGGTGTGTTTTATTTTATTTCTGCATTTACATAAATATATGAGATGTCACACGTATTCCAGGATATTGATTTGCTTAAGAGAAGCTGAGTGTGATACTGTTTGGTTTCAAAGGAACACTAACTATATATAGCTCTCACTCACCATACACAAGTGACCTCATTGTATGGTGGGTATATGAGCATCTCTTTCAGTCTGGACCTCATTATGATATTTTATGGCAACATGATGAATATTTATTGGCTAATTGACAAAACTTAAGAAAACTCTTTTCTTATTTAAAATAATAATTTAAAGTTTTCAGTATTTATCATCACGAGTTTAATCTAATTTTTCTTCTACTGTGGCCCTTTCCAAGGGAAGTATTATTCTCAGTCTGCAAGGGACATAGAAAATTATCAAGGAGCAGAATGAAGTAATGCGTGAACCCTGTCCTGCTTCTCAGGACCTCCTTCAGCTGAAAGTCTATATTCAACACCATATACTCTAACTTTCTTCTACCCAAGGTTAAATAGAAAATACCTTCCTTAAAGTTATTTTATATATATATATATATATATATATATATATATATATATATATATATATATATATATATATATATGATAAAATGAAGTCTAAGATTTAATACAGGTTAGTTATATTTGATCATCATTTTAGAAATACAAAAGGCACAAAATTCAAGTGGATGAGGCACGTTCATATGTTGACTCTGCTGTGAGCATCAGTCACCCCTGAGCATTCTGGTATGCAACACTGCTCTCTCCTCACCTACAGAAGTGGCTTCCTGCACTTCTAGAAGTCAAGCAAAATATCCGCCCTTTCCCTATCTTGTTAGGTTGCATCTCCCAAGCTTCTCTTTACTTCCAATTGGTAACTAAAATTAAATGGTTAAAAGCATAAAAAGATTAAAATTCAATAGTTCCTTATCCCATAAAAGCAAAGGTTCCATATCTGGAAAAAAACCCCACAAAAATATAAAGGTCATTTAAATTATCAATTTGTAATAGCAATGCCTATTTAGGATTTAAGATATGGATTACCTAGCAATCATCAAAACAATAAACATGCAGAATCTTCAGCCAAGTGGTAAGGAGTCTACAGTCTTCTGAATGGCATAATGCGGCTTTGATTCTCATGGGAGTGAATGGGATTTTGCACTGTTTTCACAGCTGGCATTTGCTAGCAGATTATTCCCCAGCTCCTCAACTTTGGAATCACTGTGTGTGGTGAATACAATTGCAGGCTTTCTGAGCTGTGGCTGATACAAAGCATGTCTACTTGTCATTCCGCAAGTAGGCCTGGCCCTGAACACGAGGTTGGTATAAATACATCTTCATCTTGCTGCTTGCACGCTAACCATCCCTTCTCAATCAATCCCAAGGCACAGTACAATTTGAGCACATAATAGAAAGTTATTCCAGTATAACAGCCTTAGCAGCTCAGTGAGCTGGACATAACATGTGTGGTATTTCTTTAGAACTTAATATTTCATTCTTTCAGGACTAATTGGGCAAAAGTTCTTGGTGTTGCTTCTGTGTGGATGATAGAGGAAAAAAATGGAAATCATTTACCCTTTTTCTCAGGAAAATTAAGTTGGTTACAGTTTAATCTTCTGGTGATCAAACTGAAATAAATTTGAATTAACAGCACAGAAAATTTTTCAACCTTACTGTGAAACATTTCTCCCTAGTTTTAAGGAGGGCTTGATTTTTAATTTTCAAATGCTAAGATTGTGTTGAATCTTTAACATTATAGTACTTAATGATGCTAATTTATCATTAACTTTATAAATGTCTATTGAATGGTAATTATGAATTTGTTGTTACACTGCCTAAAATAGCAATTTTTTTCATCTCTCCTCTTAATTATTTCATAAGCACCTGTGGAGCACATGTGTCCTCACCTCTTAGGCAGTGATGAGGAAGAATACTGGTACTCCACCCTTCTTTTATGATTACTTTATGTTAGAAGAGACAGCCTACAAACTTAATGAACATGCTGACATTGTAGAAATTGACAAGTCAAGTGGGGCTACTGTTTTAAGATCATTAAAACAGATCGTGTTATACAAAGCAAAAAAAGCAGGATCTGATGATGAAGCAAGGTCTCTGAGGCTTGGGGAAATGATATTTATATTTCAGGACTTGATCTGGAACAAATGCACCGACAAACAAAACAGAAGATCACCTTTACCAACATCTCTCAGAAGGGAAAGAAAATGTACAGACGACTTGGCAATGTCCATTTAAAAATGAGAATTCTCTCTTGACACATGTAACTGAGGTATACACACAGATATCCATGGTGGTACATTACTCACGTGGCCCTGGTGTATGATTTCTGCTAAGGACCTGGGATGGGTAGGACAACGCTAAAGAAGAATATTGGTCTAAATACATTACAGGATGAAACCATATTATTATTATTTCCTTTTCTCTATTTGTTTATTTATTAATTTATTCAGATTACATCTCTATTGTTATCCCATCACTTGTATCCTCCTGTTCCTCCCTGCCTCCTGCTTTCTCCCTATTCCCCTCCCCTAGGTCTATGACAGAGGGGGCCCTCCTCCTCCACTATATGGTCACAGGCTATCAAGTCTCATCCACTCATCATGGTGCTCTTTTTGTAAGTTTCTAGGATCCTCTGGATCCTTTCATTTCCCCATTCTCCTATATTTCTTTTACCTAGAGACTATATTATTTAATCATTTTTTTTCAACTAAATTAAAAACAATGGGATGGCCCAAAATCAGTGATTTTTTTTTTCAAATGCCTGACCCAATAGAGAAGTCCCTCCTCAACCAGAAGAAGATCCTCAAGACACAACAATGTCACATTTCTGTGCTGTATCAGGATAGACACAATTTAAAGCCTGCTTTAGTTTTCCTAACTACATACATTTTTTAGCAGATACACATAACATGCAATAGAGTTAAATGTAGAAACTATTATTTCGTAAATATCTTCATCTTTCCATTATTACTATAGTTACCAGTAACATCTTTTCCAACCCTTTATGGCATCATGATGATATAATTATCCAATGACTCTATCTCAACTGTCTAAATCTAGGTCTATTATATAATATTATTGAAGATTTTTCTTTCTTAAAATATTTTATTTTATTTTTCCATCACCATTTATTCCATACAATTTGCAGCTCTTCTCCCATAGTCTGGCTGCAAATTGCAGTATCTGTCCCCATCCCCAATCGGATGGAGTCTCTCAGATGACATCTATGTTGGGCTAATATCCGCTTATAAGTGAGTATATACTATGTGTGTCTTTCAGGGTCTGGGTTACCTCACTCAGGATGATCTTTTCTAGTTCCATCCATTTGCCTGAAAATTTCAAGGTGTCCTTGTTTTTCATAGCTGAATAGTATTCCATTGTACAAATGTACCAGAGCTTCTTTATCCCCTCTTCGGTTGCGGGACATCTAGGTTGTTCCCAGATTCTGGCTATTACAAATAAAGCTGTTATCAACATAGTTGAGCAAATGTCCTTGCTGTTTGGTGGAGCATCTTTTGTGGATATGCCCAGGAGTGATAAAGCAGGGTCTTGAGGCAGAGCTATTGCCAATTTTCTGTAAGGTGCCAGATTAATTTATAAAGTGGATGTACAAGTTTGCTCTGTTCCCCTTTCTCCACATCCTCGCCAGCATGTGCTGTCACTTGAGTTTTTTATCTTAACCGTTCTGATAGGTGTAAGATCTATCTCATAATGGTTTAGATTCTCATTAATTATACTACATATTCACTAAGTAATAAAAACATGCCAAAATATAATGCCTTGAGAACAATTTATTGTGACTTTGATGTCTTAAATGATTGACCGAATATAAACAGATAGAATGATCTCTACATATAGATTTTGTTCTTTCCAACATAATCTTCGTTTCTTCTAAAGTTTAGTGAAGGTTCTGGACACTTTGCTCATTCTTAATATTAACAAAATCAATGATTAAGAAACTGTCAGCTATCTGTACCAATAGGATTAGAGACAATGTTGAATGTTTAAGCTTCTCATTAAATAAGTATTAGAGAGCACAAAATGTCATTCAAGATCTATTCTAAAGATTTTTATACTGATTATCACTGAATTTTGGTCTGCAATGAAATTGTGCTTGCTTTATTTCCTCATTGGCACAATGCCCACCAAGTAGAAAATGGGAGGAAAAGAACTTGATAGAAACAGTTACAGTATTTGTATTCAGTTTGCCTTCAGTTGACACTCAGACACAGTTTGCTTATCCTGCCATCAAACTTATCTCACTCTGCTGTGCTGCTCACTTGTCTCTTGAATGGTTTGTATTCACTGCTTTGTGATACTTCTGTAGATGCTAAACAATTACCTTAACCTCCTTCCATGGATGCCATGCCATTCTGCCTCTTATCTCTTATTCTAGAGTTGAAGTAAATTCTTATCACTCACCTCTTCAGATACTCTATTCAGCTCTATTTCTTCACTGTCCATTATACTTCATGGACCATAAAGTTTTCTGTTTTAACAACTGCTTCAGATTAGCATTAAAGCATTACTTTTTCTCCAGCAGTCTCTCAAAGATGTTTTTGAAAAATGATTGACACATTTTGAACTGACATTTCTTATCATCTCTACTGCTGTCAATTTAAATACCTCCTTTTTGAGTGAATGATTTAATGTGCAAAAGAAATAACAATATTCAGTAATAATAATCATAATAATAATAATCATAATAATAATAAAATAATAATAATAAAATATATATATCTATAATAATCAACACCATAAAATCAAAGTATTACCATGTCTAGTTATTTAACTATGTTATCTCTGAAAACCTGTAAAACTCATTTCCTACTCTAATACAGTTCTCTAAGACAAAAGAGTTTAACAAAGAACCCAACTAATAAAAGTCGAAATAATAACATAAAGTATAATGCTATATCATCATATGTGAGTGGTGTTATAAATGTATGTATCACATTTGTTATTTAATAGAAAGTTAATATTTAAATACAATATAAAGAATATATAAAATGGAACATGAAAATATCGAGTTCATATAGTAGATAAAAGGCAGAGTGTGGAGAGAGACAGAGATGCAAAAGGAGAGAAAGAGGCGCAAAAAAGTGAATTGGGATGGGATTAATAGACCACCAAGAATGAAAACAGAATATGCAATAGATCCAAGTTTTCAGAAAAACAAAAAATAAAATTAAAACAAATAAATGAGTAACAATGGACTCTAAGCATCAGTGACGCTGTTGCTATAAAATAGTCAACCAGTTATTTTGTTTGAGTTATTTTCCCTATTAGAACTGGGCATTCTGAAGGTACTTTTTCATCCAGCAAAACTTATTTGTACACTTATCAGTGATGGATGGGAGATTTCACTTATAGATGGCTGGGTTTCCTGACGGGAAATTGAAGTAGCATCCTAAATTTTCACTACTTTAGGCTGTGGTGGATCAATGCCACTCTAAATCAACCGTGTTATGACTTGATGTCTGAAAAATAAAATCACCACACTGAAATCAGGTCTTAAGTGACTTCACTCACTCTTTTCTGTTATTGGATCTTCTTACTCAATTTAGATACCTAAATTAAGTCAAATAAACACAATATTGGAACTTTTTTGATACAGTGGACTTTTAGCATATGAGCTCAGACATATTTTCAGTTCCACAATTAATTATAAAAGCAAAATTACTTTTGTTGAATTATTGAGCCTTTTGTCAAGTGACTATGATTCTATTGAGTCATTATATTTCCTATATGAAAATTGTTTTCACTTGGTGTGTAATTTTTTTTTTGAAGTTTAAATTCACAAGGGGTACAACAACTACTTTTAATCCTTGGTGGTTGTGGAGTGGTAATGAAAGATGATAGCTCCATTGGTGTATTTAGTGTGTGTGTAGCACCCATATCTCCTTTTAGGCAGTGAGATATTTCCATAACATGCAAGAATTTCTCATGTTCCTTCATTAATATGTTACTTATGGATTAAAAAAAAATAAATCCTGGACTTTAAAAATGGTAGCAGAATATGCATTTTAATCATTCTTTTGTGTCTTAGATCACATTTGAAAAAAAATCTCTTCATCTTTGTATGGCTTCAACAAAGTCTATTTCAATTGTTATTTTTGTTTTGCTTATTTCAATGACTCTCCAGTGTACCCTTAATGAATCTCTCAGGTCAAATGGCTTTTAAATGAAAATTATTTTCTTGTTGTTTTTGAGAGATAAGGTCTTATTATGTAGTTCTGGCTGTCGCAAAACTCACTCTGTAGAGCACACTACCATGGACCTCACAAAGATCCACCTGCCTCTGCCTCCCTAGTCCTGGGATTAAACATATGTGGCACTGTGCCTGGCTTCAGTATATTTTTAATATTTAATTCTTTTTCATAACAGAGTCAGGAAATAGTCCAATTGCTGTTTCTCTCCAATGCTCTCATTATTTCTAATGTCTTAAGCAAGGCTTTGGGATGGCACTTACAGTCAGTTGTGTATCATACTACCAGGCATACCCTCCATGCTCATGTCTTACCATCTCATTGTCACTAACTATTTTAGATCCTTCCAACACGCTTCTGCATCACTAACAATGAAAGCATAATAAACATATTTAGTGGCTATGTATTGTCCTATCCTCTGGGCTCAGTTTTCAGCTATTTTCCAGACCCCCATGAGCGTCCCATTAATCATCTAAGTTGAAGTCATATGAATTTGAAATTTAAGAAAAAAATTACTTCTTTCCTCTGGTTTTTTTATTATGTACTCCAAGGGAAAGAAAATTATGCTAGTGTTTCATATTTACCCACTCAATTCAAGACCTAGGGCAAATATTATGCTTTTATGGAAGCATAGGGTTCTCATTCTTATCTCTCTGAGCCATCAGTTTGAGCTTGTTCTTTAGGAGGAATTGGCTAAAAGGCAATCTTCCTTAAGTATACTATTAATGTCACATAATTAACTTTGCCTTGGTTCTTTATTGGTCTTAAAAATAGCCCATTACTTCTATTTATCATCAGCCTACACTGTGTCAGGCTTTATGTGTTTGGCGTTTAAGTGATTTTAAATGATTTAAGTGATGTCTCAAATCGTAAGTCATTGAGGTTATTTTTTTCATATTTGAGATTATAATTATAATATTGCTTATAATATTATTAATTATAATATTAATTATAATATTTCTTCCTTCATTTTCATCCCTTTAATCTCCCCCTCATTCTCCTCTCCACCCTCCTTTTTAATTTTTACTATACTTAGCATGCATATTTGAATATATACTTAAATATATACATTGTACATATATAACATATATTACTAACTATAACTTGCTCTGTCCATATAATGTTATTTGTATGTCTGTATTCAGAGTCTCTTTTCTAACTAATTCTTATTGTACCTCTCCTGCTCCCAGCTTTTCTAGCTTTCCTAATATTAGGGCAATTCCAAATATTATGTACCAACTTGAGGGACCTTAGGGTACCTTGATATTTAGCCAAATATTATTATCTTTAAATAAATGTTTCTATGTGAGATTTTCCTTATAATCAGCTTATTGAGTAAAGTGGCCGCACTTCCTATTGTGAGCAGGGCTGTTCAATCAATTCTTCAACTGTCCTGATAAGAGCAGTGGTCAAGTGACAGGGAACCCAGGCCTGGCTGTTTGAGCAGACATGCCTTCGATCTCCATGTGAAAAGCCAACACTTCCTCTGTACTGAGCAGAACAAATTTCAAACTGAAGAATGGAACATGAGCCCTATGCAATTTCCAGCTTGCCAAATGCAAGTCTTGGGGCTTTTTAGCTTCTGTGGTCATCATATCAAGTTCCTTGTAATGAATCTCTGCCTCCATGATGATGCCTAGCAACAGCAGATCTTGATACAGAAAATGTCTCAAGAGGAAGACATTTTCATAATGTGCTTTCTAATTTGATACAAAGGGCCCTGACATTGACTCTTTTATTTGAATGATTTTAAAACATCAAGTACTACATTTCTAGTTGTAAACATAGTAATTATATAGGTTCTAGAAATACAGACATAAAATTATCCAGTGGTAACTTAGCAGAAGTCCAGTGTGTGAATGACTGTGGATACCATTGTATTTGGGAGAAAACACATATGAAAATATCAGTGGACTACCCATGATATCCCTGAGTAACCTGGGAAAGATTAAAATGAACTCAGGCTTTCAAATTTGTGCCACATGTATCACAGCCATATAAATGACCTGAGTACCACAGTATGTGCCCTTAAAGGAAACTAAGATATCACGCAGTGGTTGAACTTCAAAGAATCAAAGGAATAATTTTATCTTGCAACTATCTGAATTACAATGTCAGTCTAATGACCTATCTCAAAGAGAGTCTACTGCTGAAGTGAGAGCATTGATTGGGAAGGAATGAGATCTTGAAAGTTCCAGGTGGGTTGGGTAGTTTTGGGTTGCTCTCTTGGGGTATAGATGGTTATTTTCAATGGGAGTTGGATATAAGTTATTATTTTAGAATAAGTTTAATTTTAGATACAGTGGTATAGAATTCAGATGTAAGATTATTCTTGATACATATTAGATGTATTTCTACTCTAATATGTCGTATTGTACCCACACAACTCAATTATAATACCAGGTTTACTTCTAATACTTTAAATGTGCTATTGCAGGTTATTTAAGATAGATGAGTTATACCGGTTAATTGTTAGTTGATCACATCATGGTCATATCAATTACTAGTCTATTTTTTATCACAAGAATATACGTTAAGTGCAACAGTTAGATATGATTCTATAGAAAGATAAGCTAAAATAGTTAGATAAGGTCTTCAAAAATCTCAGAGACATACAGAATATGGCATTTAAATGGTTTTATTATTTTAAGGATTCATTGACAATGAGACATGTTAAATCCTGGCAACACCCAGCCGACCTCAAAGAGGATAATGAGCACCAAAGAACCTCCTTATGGAGATGGCTTCAAATATGGCAAAAAACGCCACTGGCCAAAATGTCCTCATTTCTACCACAGACAGAATTCTGCCTAGGATAGGGCAGGCTTGGATGCAGGCAGAGTCGATGGCCAAACTCTGGGAAGACAGGGTAAGCAAATCCTCGATGGTTCTTGCCTCACAAATATGTCTGTCAGATATATTGGGCCAGAAGGCTGAAGAAGATGCTGCAACATTATAGAGAATTTTGGGTGACTGCTCAGGTAGCAAACTGTCTCTGTCATCTTTTCATTTGGTAAGCTAACAACCTGCTCTCCTGGTATACTGAAGTAATCAATTTTATTCCTTCTCAAGTTTCTGATGGAGTTGAAGACCAGGCAGTTTAGTTTTACAATGAAGTTTAGTTGTTTAGAAGTTAAGATGATTTTAGGTCTAGATAGATGTTTTAAGTTGATAATGATGAGATGTGATGGAGATTAAGTCACATTCAGAATTTTAGATGACCAAGATATTTTCTTCAAGGCTGCCAGATACAAATAGTCAAAACAATAAGAATGTAACATCTACATAATTCCTGATTGTTTCATGTTTCTTCTTGTTTATAGGGAGTTTATTGTATATATGTAATAATATAAATATATATGTAAAAATAAAAAATTATAAAAAAAGAAAATTGGAATGATAATAAATGGAGGATTCTGAGACAGGGAGGATATTTCCTTCCTAAAATTTATTCACTTTTTTTTTTTTTTTTTTAGTGCAAGGTGCCAATATAAACAAAATTTCCATGTACACCTGAACTGGCCTTTCTGCCTACATATGAGGAAACTGAACGTATCTTAGGACCTATTTCTTACTCTCTTGAGACATTTGCTTTGAATGCAAGATTTTGTTGTCTCTCCTCTGGATCTATCCCTTACATCATTCATGCTACCAAATGTAGAACTGCATAAATGTTTAACAATAACTCTGGAGAAGATGTGTTGTGCATCAAAATAATTAAATAATCACATAAGAATGGATAGGAGGAAAGTAGGATGCTGGTGATGGCATTTGAACTTGGAACAAGTTGAATTTACTAAGGTGGAATCACCAAACAGGGAACTTTAAAATTGTAGTTTCATGCTGAAGCTCAATAAGTTAGAAAGTGAACCTTACAAATTGGTTGGTTGATTGTATCAAAAATAAACAGAAAGGTGGCCCAACTTTATTAAGCTGTAGATTTGTTACAACTGTGTGTAGAGGAAGGGATTCAAAGTTCAGGGAAAGTTGGACACATGCGTGTATTCCTTATTTAGATATACTCATGAACATTTGGAGGGGGCAGAAGTTTTTCATCAGTACTCTTAGAAGTAAATTTGGGACTGCCGTTCTGGAATCTTTAAAGAACTCTGACAGCTTTCTCATGTAGCCTTGACTTTATTGTCTGCAAGGTAAGTCACTACATTGAGAAACCTAAAAGCCTGTTGGATGAAATTTCTTCTCAGGATGAGAAGTTGAGATACTCAGCTCCAAAAAGTAAGGCACGTCACAATAGTGGACAAATACAGTTTCAGATCATGTGAATAAATTGAATCTAAAAAAACTATAAAGAGAAAAAGAACAAGAGAACTGCAATCAATTTTCACACCTTAGCCACATTGCAGGACCCAAATGTCTTCAGTGAAAGGGAAGGAAAAGCTCCTCTTGGAAGTAGCCCACTAGTTATAAAAAGTTTATAACAACTTATGGATAATCTTAGTTGTCAATTTGCCTATATGAAATTAATGAAAACTCAAAACTTGAAATCATTTGAGGTGGGATGATCAACCTTAACTCTAGACTGCAGTTTCTGATTGTAGCCCATAAAATGAGATGGGAAAAGGAAGGCTTGGGTTTTTGCCTGCTGATTTTCAGTCTTGCTGGGAAGTTCATCTATCCTGCTGCTGAGACATTTCTTCACTGGTATGAGAACATTTTTCCTAGTTATTACAACACAGACCAAAACCAAGATGTGGCATCAAGCATCATGGACTGACCAACTGTCAGATATTTGGCCTTTCCATCGGAAGACAGAACGAGCAGGACCACAGCTTGCAAGCCACGGAAATAAATTCCCTTTTGTTCCATATGTATCTATCACAGCCACATATATGACCTGAGTACTACTGTATGTGCACAGCCACATAAGTGACATGACACTACAGGATGTGCCCTTGAAGGAAACCATGACATCATGTAATCTGCTCCCTCTGGACAGCTCTGCTGATATAATAGTATCAACTTTTCTTTCAGGAATGGTGATACTCATGCATCCGAATGCAATTGTTACATTTGTACAAGGTAGCAGATAGATGGACCTGGTAGAATGGCAGTGCACTTTCATATAATCAAGTAGGTACTGCAGATGTGATTTTATGGATTGATCAAATTGCTACATCCCAAGTATTATGTGCACATTTACTGAACTGACAAATACCTTTCCGTCCATGCTTGTAAAAAGGAATTATAAATACACATCTTCCTTTTAGCAGGAAGGAAAACAATAAAAGTGTATCCTGCTATCACGCTGATATATCAACTTTCTAACCTTATTCCCTAATTTCTTTTATGAGAATCCCAATACCCTTCCTGTCTCCAAGACAGCACTTTGACCACTTTGGACTATTATATTTTTGATATTATGTTGATTGCATTTAAAGAGCAAGAGGGATATTCAAAAGACATTTGTATGTCTGAATGTAAGGAATACATGCATCAGAACTCTGTGAGCCTTCTAAAACACCGCAAAGGTGAAGGGTGCAATGGTGTGAAGCATGCAGAGGTATTTCTCCCAAGTGAAAGATAAGTACATTATTCCATTATGTATTCCTCAATTATGCATGTCACTCTGTTGTACTATTGAGTGAAATAAAAAGGTGCAATTTTTGATATTGGAAGTTATCCCAGTAGGTGAAGATGCTTCTATGTAAGTATAAAGACCTGGGTTTGATCTGCAGAACCTCGGAACAAACCATTGAACATGGAGACACTCTCTTACAATATGAATACTGGACAAATAAAGACGTCAAGATCCATGCATCATCTCTCATACAAGCATCCATATAGTGATAATTTTGGAATTTTGGTTTCATTAAAAACTTAGAATATTATAAGAGTATGTTTTTGTTTTAGTCCCAGGTGTGGGATATGGGGCTGCTTTGCACCAGCTGACTATGATTTATCCTCTCGTAGATGTGTGATTTTGCTAGCCGCAGGTAGTTTCTGGAATTATGTGATAGTTGAAATTCTAGGGACTTTTCAGAGGGTAATATAAGTACAAGGAACCATAGAAGTGTGCTGAATTATTGGATTGTTGTTGCTTTCACAAAAAAGAAAAAAGACATAAGAAGAAGGAATTCAATATCCTGAGAGAAAAATCAAACTTGCCCAAGGAACTCGATGGCCCTAATCAGCTGGAAATAGTCTAACAATAATGTCACCCCCATACCGACCCCTGACATTATTCAGGGATTTCATTCCTTTCCTCTCTATTCTCTATCATGTATAGTGTTGGGGAATTTGAAAGAACAGGGAATGGTGGAGGAAGGTAAGAGAAAAAGAGCACACAAAGTAGCTAATGGCGGCTACCCATCCATACACATGAATGTATAGACAGATATACAAAGATACTTCTGTTACAAAGCATCCAGAACAAGAAGAACCCCCACTAGTCTAAAGCTGTCATATAAGTTACTTTGTATTTGGGCCGTATGATTCATCAGATCAGTGTTTCTTAAAGTGGAAGGGGTATATCTGGATAGCTTACTTTGACAAATGTTATCTACTATATCAAGCTATGAATCTGCCCAATTATAGCAGGACTACATCATGAAATGGATAGAGAATGTAAGAAACTGGATCCAATAGTCCTTAAATGTATATATGAGTTACATGTAGAAGTTGTCCCAATATGCATGCTCCCCATTTTCATTGCTTTTCCTCAGTCTGAATCCATAGTATTGTGAGAAAATCCTTACAGTTAGCTGACAATGAAAAAAAGTTATAGGGGGAGGTAATCCCCCTCAGGAACAGTCATAGGGGAGGGGAATAATGGGAAAATGGGGGGGGGTGGAGGAATGGGAGGATACAAGGGATGGGATAAACATTGAGATGTAACAAGAATAAATAAAAAAAAAAAGAAATTAAAAAAAAAAAAAGAAGAGACTTGATACCCTAGCATCATATTCAAGGGGAGGAGGTCCCCATCAGTCACAGTCATAGGGAAGGGGAATGGGGTGAAAGCGGGAGGGAAGGAAGAATGAGAGGATGTGTGGGATGGGATAGCAAATGAGATGTAATATGAATTATTTTATTTTTCAATAAAAATGTGTTTAAATAAAAAAAAAAAGAAAAAGAAAAAAAGTTGTGCCTGATGTATATATTTCTGTCTAAATGTCAGAATATCATTCATACACCATAAAAAAGTGGACAAATTCAACAATATAGTCTTTTTAGGGACATCACTGAGAGTCAATGGTGATAGAAGTCCTTTCTAGTGTTAAGAACTTGAAGGGACTCTATTTATAAACATGATAATAAAGAAATTTTGTGGAAGACTTCTGTGGATGGGTCTTTGTAAATGGCAAAATATTTGATTAAAGTGTAGGAGTGGTGCCAGTGACAGGAGAGTCCCATTCACCCAGGATAACTGGCTAGGGCTATTGCACTATCCTTCAGAAGCAGAAGTCCATTTAGTGTACTGTAGACAGTATTACTACCCACATCACTCAAACCACCACGTGGTAGTAGGCGAATATTGTGCTGTTTCAGTCTGTTCCCATTGGAATAGATATTCTGGGAATGTTTTTTTTTTCCATTTAGTATTTTGTTTTTATGCATTTCCAGCACTCTTTGACATATTTATTAAAATCAATCAACCATTCCTGGTGAGTAATACAATTATCATCAATCAATCAGGGTCAACTGTGGGATTCCCCAAAATAATGTTTTTTTAAACCACCTTCTTCACCATGATGACTCATTTTGTCTAATAGAGTTATAGAATAGTTTCTGATGGACCATCTAATTGATGATATTTTACCATGGAGGTAAAGTTCTTCATAAAACTTTGTTCAGGAATCCAAGAGGAATTACAGAAAAACCACTAAAACTCTGAAAATACACTACCAAAATCTTACTTGTTCTTACAGGATTGTGTCCTGACTTCCTAAATTTCTTGTCTCTAAAGAGCGGCATGTTTATACCAGTATATATAATAATTATGTGGACACGCAAGATGAAAGAGGGGATATTGAGAGTGATAATGACACAGAAAAAACCACGTAGAACCCACACACTATATGCACACATATATAGAAACATACACAGACCACACTAACCTAATGGGAGAATAATACTCCAAAAAGACAACACATGGTATCCCAATACCAGGAATGAGTTACTTCAGAAATGAGCCACTCAATTTTAGTTCTCAGTGGTTATAAAAGCTCTTCCCACAGTACCAAGTTATAATGGAAGATTTGTACTATTTCTTTGGAATATTATAAAGGAAGTTGTAGAGATAATACATGCCTATATCTTTATCAGTTGATTTATTGCAGATGCACTTTAAAATATCAATACAATGAAAAGCCTTTTTACTGTGGTAGGAATAATTCTGATCTACAACTATATTTTTACCTTTGGAAATGGGTCAATGATAGTAATTATGAAACTTACTTTTTTCAGTGAGATTGCATTTTTAAACCAATCTTTATCTTATTCCATTTTTCTTCACAGTACCCTATTTCTTTGCTTTTGATCTAAATATTCATCTAAATTCCTAATGTTCGTTCTTCCTGCTATATCTCCCCAGTCTTCATTTTGTCCACAAGGTTGTTATTGGGTTAAGAAAAGATGCCTTTGTTATGTAAAAAATTATTTATTAACTATGTTAAAATATATTTTGTACATTTTTCCAAATACACAAATTTAATCAAATTAATGTTTATCTAGTGGGATATTTATATTTCTCTTTAAAACAAAATATAGTATTTATGGGAATTAAAAAGTTCTTAGCCTTAATAAGAGAGTAACCTAACTACCCCAGGCTAGTAAGGGGATGTATATGTGAGGAGAACCTACAACCTTCACTTTACTAAACTGACAATTTGTTATTGCATTCTAAATATTTAACCTTATAGCCACAAATAAGCATTGTCTTCACCTCTCAACAAAGGAACTTTTCTTTTTAGCAGATGGAAACAGAAAACCACACATCACATGCATAAGATACTGATTGAGGTGTGTTCAATCTCAGCATCTACAACAAGGCTAGGGGACACTGGGGGTGAGGCTGAGGAAAGTTTGTAAGGGCTGGAGGAGCAGGGTGCTTGTTTCTAAGAATGTCTGAGATGCTACATCCATGAGGTCTCTAAAACATGGCCACATTAACAAGATGAAGGCCGATATAAACAGATACATTAGTGTGGAAGGAGAAATATCAGGGACCTGAACCTTAGACAAATATCAAAAATCTGAACAAAAACAAACAAACCATTAACGATAAAAAGTATAGGCAACTAAGAAAGGCTGAGAGTGGGAGATAATATCTTCCCTTGCCAAGAGTTTCCCTATTGGGTATCAGGGGTAGCCCTGAAATCATATACATCTAAGTAACATTATATGAATGGAACAGATTATGTGTGTGTGTATATATATATGTATATATATACATATACACATACATACATATGTGTATGAGAGTGGGTGTGTTTGTATGTGTGTGTGTAAAATAATGAAAGGAAAAGAGGCCAGAGGTTACAAATTTGGAAGAGGGTGGTGTTGGGGTGTGGGGTTGAGGAAAGGAAAGAGAAAGTGGAAGAAAGCAGAAACTAATGTAATTTTATTTTAATTTCACAAAAGATTTAAATTGCTAAAATAAAAATTTCTATAAATGATCTCTGATTAGAGCTAAAACTGGTAACAGATGGCCATTTCCCCCTGCCATTGATAATATCCCATGATATGAAAGGAACCAGGTGACATGCTCTCATCCTGCCACCTGGGTGACCTGGTACGTACACTGATTGGATTCTGCAGGAGGGAAGGAAGGCCTACACTCTGCTGTGCTCCCATAATGATGCCTTTGGCTGTAGATTGTGTGTTGTAATTAGAAATCAGCATGTATGATGACCTTCTCCTGGAGAACGTCAAATAAATTATGAAAACTTCAGGACATAAAAATAAACAGATTTCATGGCCTAATTTTACATCATATTTTCAGGACCCATAGAATATTTTCTTAGATGTAGTAATAAGTCATCAAAATAGTAAACCTTAGCATGAAGGATACGTTCATGTCACTGAGATGTTAGCATCACTGAGAGTCCTGCTTATCCATAACCTTAACAGGATATAGTCACTGTGATATTCAGAAACCACTGAGTATGAGTCTGCCTTAAAAATTGATTTTGTTTCTCATAAATTCAGTACTTTTCCTGAGGACTATTGACTCTTATGAAAAAAGGGAATATTATTTTTAGATAATATGTGTATTTTTCCTTTTTTATTTAAGAAAAACACACCAAACTTAGGTTTGAAGATTTTATTGAAATGTTTCTATAGAATTTAATGTAAAGGCAGAATCTAAACCATTTTGGTTTTTTTTCTGTCTGTTGTATGTTATAAAGATCATAGTCAAATGAACATTAAACATTAAACATAAAATCTCATTAGGTTACTACTATGTTTGCTATCCAGTGGTAAATATTTATTAATTATTGCTGAAATGTAGTTTAGCATGAAAAATACAGAGATACAATGTAAAGTGATGAGTATATTTCAGTTTATTAATTTTAAACCTACTAGCTCTTGTTAACAACAAAATACATATTTATTCAAGCTCTATATTTACACAGTGTGACTTTATTGATAAGAATTGAATAAATTTATCCAAAATCTCTTGCTTGTTCCTTTTTTCTATGGTATCATTAAGGTTAGTAGACGAACACTTAAACAAAATTACATTAAAGACTTAAAATAGTACTATGATTTTGTATTTACGTTACTGTCTGCTAGTATTATTTTTGAATACTCTTTATTTTTAGAACTTTTTTACTATGGTGTCATTTAGTTTAGTAGCTGAACACTTAAACAGAAATTATGTTAAAGACTAAAATAGTACTATGATCTTGTATTTATGTTACTGTCTGCTAGTATTATTTTTGAATACTCTTTATTTTTAGAACAATAAAGCCCCATTTCTCTTTTAGTCTTTTTGTTGCCATATTTCCAATTAATAGCCTGTATATCTACATTGAGTAAATTTCTATAGAGAATTTACATGCCTATCTCAACAAATGAAAAATGGTCTTTGGTAAATATCAACATTACCTCATGATAAAAGCCATGAAAAAAGAATAGAAAGAACATACCACAACAGGACAAAGTTTATGTAGGACAAACCTATAGTCTACATTATACTAAATGGGGGGAATGAAAGCATTATTTCTGAAGTCAGAAGGGTGAAAGCACTCTCTCCTCTTATTTAGTGTAACCCTGAAGTGTTAACTAGAATAGTATATGACAATAGAAAGAAAGAAATGGATATAACTGAGTAATAGTCAAATTACCTACATGCATTTGCAGATAAGACCATTAAATAACTGGATGGCTACATATAGAAAAAGGCAAATAAACCCATATTTATTACCATATACAAAACTAAAGTGAATTAAAGACCTCGGCTTAACCTGGACACCTTAAATCTGTTAGAAGAAAAAGTGGGCAAGAGCCTTGAACTCATTGGCACAGGAGACAATTTCCTGAACAGAATACCAACAGTTTGGGCTCTAAGACCAACAGTTAAAAAATGGGATCTCATAAAACTGAAAAGCTTCTGTAAGGTCAAGGAAACAGTCAATAGAACCAAACAAAGGCCTATAGACTGGGAGAAGATCTTCACCAACACTACATCCAGAAAATGGCTAATATCCAAAATATATAAAGAACTCAAGAAATTAAACAGCAAGCCAATTATCCCAATTAAAAAAATAAGGTAGAGAGCTAAACAGAGAATTCTCAAGAGAGGAATATAAAATGGCTGAGAAATGACTCAAAATGACTCTGAGATTCCATCTTACACCTATCTGAATGGCTAAGATCAGAACTTTGAGTGACAGGACATGCTGGCGAGGATGCAGAGAAAGAAGAAACACTTCTCCATTGTTGGTGGGAATGCAAACTCATACAACCACTTTGGAAATCAATCTGGCACTATCTGAGGAACTTGGGAATAAATCTACCACAAAACACAACCATACCATACCTAGGCACATACCCTAAAGATGCTCCACCATACAAGGACATTTGCTCAACTGTGTTCATAGTAGCCTTGTTCATAACACAGAATCTGGAAACAACCTAGATGTCTCTCAACCAAAAATTTTATAAGAAACTATGGTTCATTTACACAATGGAATATTATTTACTAATCAAAAAAAAAATACCCAGATCTAGCCAATGGACAGGACATTCTTCACAGTAGTGTGGAGAGTGGGGTCTGACTTTCACATGAACTCTGGTGCCCCATATTTGACCATGTCTCCTGGATGGAGAGGCCCAGTGGCACTCAGAGGAAAGATAGCATGCTACCAAGAGACTTGATACCCTATGAGCATATACAGGGGGAGGAAGTCCCTCTCAGTCACAGTCATAGGGAAGGGGAATAAGGGGAAAATGGGAGGGAGGGAGAAATGGGAGGATACAAGGGATGGGATAACAATTGAGATGTAATATGAATAAATTAATAAAATATATTAAAACATATTATTAAAAAAGAAAAAGAAAAAAAGACATGCATAGTGTATACTCACTCATAAGCAGATATTAGCCACTTAATAGAGGATAACCACATTAGAAAACAGATATTTGATGTGCCAACCAAGGTCCATGTATGGTGTTGATCTAGGTGCTCTGCTCAGATATAGTAGATAGTCAGCATAGTCTCCTTGTGGATCCCACAATATGGGAAGTAGAGACTACTTCTAACAGAGACTCTGGCCCCTAATCATTGCCATGCCCCAGAGGAAAAGGACACAGATAGTGCAGATGACACTTGATATGTTGATGTCAGTTGTTAGGGGAGAAGGGCTCACCTTTCTGAAGACTGAGAGAGGGAAGGAGAGAGTATGAGGGAGGGAGGGTGGGATAAGGATGTAATGAAGAAGGGGACTACAATCTGGATGTAAATAATTCAAACCGCAGAAGAAGCAGGCAATTTCTATTACATGTGAATACCTCTGAGAATGAATACCTATGCATAGACAAGCCTTCTTCTTGGTCACAGAATCCCTGTGACTTATTAGATGCCATTCTTTATATGGCATGAATGAAGATTTGTAGATTTCTTACTTCTGCTCATACAAAGAGCATAAGACCAGCCTTAAATGTTCTGCACATCTGACACACTGCATACATTTCTAATTTTAGGACTGTATAATGCTTGTGAAAAATTATATGTTTTCATAACAAAAGAACCAGACACTGATGCTGGATCAGACCTGACAGGATTCATTACTCTCAGCAAGCTGGATCGCTGACATCCTGCATCTTTCTTGTTCCAGCCCCAGACACTTTAGTTGCCTTTACTCATCAGAACAGTATAGCTTCCTGGACAGGTTCAAAGAAAGTTTCAGATCCCTATTGGTCTAGCATTTCAGAATGTCCCACACAGGACTCTATTAAGGCTATAATTTGTGAACATTTAGAAACTGGACCACAAATGCTATTCCTGGCTTGTTTAACCATTTCCCCCAATATTATTTGGTCCCATGCAAAGGTATTATTTGCCACAAAGCAGCCTGAAAAACCTTAAGAGAATGACATCCCATCTAAGGGAGGTTGGGTAAGTTTCTGGTTGCTCTCTTGCTTTACAGATGCTTATTTTCATTGGGAGTTAGATATAAGTTATTATTGGTCTTACACAGACAGAACACAAGGTTGGACTCAGGGATGTTTCTCTTTTCCTTTATATTTAATTCATAGGTGTGAAGATGGGGGTTTAGAAGATAGAAGGAGCTATAGAAATATATAGGGATGATAGAACAGAAAGTAGATTATTGATTCTATTCCTCAACTTAAGTCCTTAATTGTTACTCACAAATAAGGTTATTTTTAATTCATTGGTATAGAATTTTGTATATTGATGTAAAATAAGTTTAATTTTGATACAATGGTAAAGAATTCAAATTTAAGATTATTCTTCACACACACTATATATACATATATATATATACTTATTCTAATATGAGATATTGTACCCATACAACTCAATTATAATACAAGGTTTATTCCAATACTTTGAAAGTGGTATTGCAGGCAGTTTAGGATAATTAAATAATAAAAGTTAATTGTTAGTTGATCAAACCTGGTCATGTCAATTACTAGTCTGTTTTTATCACAAGAGTATATATCCTAGGTTTAACAGATATGATTCTACAGATAGATAAGGTAAAATAGTTAGATAACGTCTTCAAAAGCCCCAGAGACCTATAGAATATGGCATTTAAAGATGTTTTTATTATTTTAAAGTTTTTTTTTTTTTACATCAATACAGGTTAGCTCCTGGCAACACTCAGCCTACCTCAAAGAAGATGATGAACATCAAAGAACCTCCTTATGGAGATGGCTTCAAATGTGGCATATCAGCCACTTGGTAAAATGACCTCATTTCTGCCACAGACTGAATTCTGCCTAAAAATGGACAAGCTTGGATGCAGGCAGAGTCAACAGCCAAACTCTGTGAAGACAGGGTAAGCAAGTCCTCAATAGTTCCTGCGTCACAAATATGTCTGTCAGATATTGGGCCAGAATGTGCAAGATGATGCTCCAACAATATAGAGAGTTTTGGATGACTGTTCATGCAACAAACTCTCTCTCTCTGTCTGTCTCTCTCTCTCTTTTATTTTGGAAGCTGCTAACCTGCACTTCTGGTTCAGAAAGAAAATGAGCAACAAAAAAAGAAGTCTGATGATGTGGCTTTATGGTAGAACTCTTGCATAGCATATAATTGTCAATAGTCAGCACCACCCCAACCAGACAGAGGAACAAATCCTGTAAAGGATGTGGTGAAAGATGATTCTTATACTGTTAGAGGGAATGTAATTGGTATAGCCACTGTGGAAATCAGATGGATATTTACTATAAATTAAAAATCACTATCATAGCCACTTCTGGGTATATATACCTGAAAGTTTCTAAGTCACCATACTTGTATCACATCCATTCTTGACCTATTCACATAATGCATATGTACACATTTAAATAAAATTTGATTATTATGTAAAGTATAATTTCATGTAGGAATGTATAACATATATATTCAATGTGTCACTAGTTTGGTTTTAATTTATTTTTTTTTCTTTTGGTGCAAGCAACACTCAAATCCAGATAGGAGTTTCACTGACAATTAATAGTAAACTTTTGCTTTGCATCATCTTTCCATGTAAAATATCTCTTGATGTATAGGAGATACAGACAGGTAAAGCAGTGCGGAAGGAACTGAATGAAACTGAAAGAAATATGTACTTACAGAAGATCTGCTAAATGATTTTACATGTGAATGTATGTGGAACTCAATTTCCTTTTTTTTTAATGGATCCTGTTCTGAATTATGAGGAAGATAAACTGATAAAGAATCCATGTGCAGGCATGAAGAAAAAGGTGAGGAATGTAATATGATGTCACTAAGGATATAGGTTGAGAGCCTGACCAATACCTTATTGTCACAGGGCACAACAGGGAAAAAAAAAAGGAATTATACATTAATGCAGTTGGGGTACATATGTGTGACTAACCAAAACTTAGTTTCTTCTGTGTTGTCCACTATCCCTTTAAAAATGAATGGACAGCAATGCCTCTACTATAAGAAGTCTTGAGAAGGTCTTATGATTACTTTGCTCAATCTTGGTGAATAGGCATTGATACTTGTTTATAGGCTCAACTCCTCGGCAATGTATTCTTCTCTTCTCCCATGCCAATAGGAAGCACACTGAGAAAGAAACCATATAAACAATCTCATTCAGAATTGTCTAAAACTATATCTTGAAATAAACTAAACCAAGGAAGTGAACAACCTCTAAAGTAAGAACTTCATAACACTAAAGAAAGAAGTAAAAGTAGACACCAGAAGATGGGAAGACCACCCATAATTACTGATTAGAGAAATTAGTATTGTGGAAATGACTATATTATCAAAAGCATTCTACAGGCTCAATAAAATCCTCTTCCAAATTCCAATGTCATTATAATAGAACAAAAGAAACTAAATAACAAGGAGGACCATAGGGAGAATGTTTAATTTTCATTCAGAAGGACAAATAGAGTTGAAACCAGAAGCAGTTGAAAAGAAGTAACAGGAAGGGAGCCTACCATAGAGGTCCTCTGAAAGACTCCACCCAGCAGGGGATGCAAACAGATGCTGAGACTCAGCCAATCTTCAGTGTAGGGCACAGGGAGCCTTATGGGATAGTTGGAGAATGGAAGGATCTGGAGGGGTGAGGAGCTCCAAAAGGAGACCAATGGGCAGAGGACGGGAATGCTACAGAGAGTGATGCACCAATCAAGGACCCTGCATAGTGAGGACTTAGATCCTTTGCTTAGATGTAGTAGATAGGCAGCCAAGTCTCCTTGTAGGTCTCATAATACAGGGAGTAGGGGTGATTTCTCACATGGAGTCTGGTGCCCACTGATGGATCACTTCCCCCTGGTGGAACAGCCTTTCAAGTCCAAAGGTAAAGGTAGAGGTAGAAGATACAGGCAGTCCAGATGAGACTTGATAGGATGAGGACTCGGGTAGAGAGGGAGGGAATATGAGGGAGGGAGAGTGGGACCAGGAGGCAATGAGGAAAGGGGCTACAATGGAGATGTAAAATGAACAAATTTAAAAAAAAAAAAAAAAGGAAGAAAGAAAAAGTAAAAAAAGTTTTAAAAACCTGCTCTGAATAACCGAAGCAATCCAGAGTAGAAAGAATACTACTTATGATATTAAATCTATTCATTAAAAATGTACTACATAGTTATAGTAAGAAAGCCAGCACCTCATTAGTACAAAAACAGAAATATAGATCATCAAAACAGAATAGAGGGCTCAGATATAAATCCATGTAACTACAGCCACCAAATCTGTGACTAAGATGCTAGGAATATATGTTGGAGAAAAGACAGCATTATAAGTTCTGAGAAAAAATGAAATATCCACACACTTATATCAGAAAACAAAACAAAACAGAACAAAAACAAATTAAAGACCATGAGATCTGAAACCTAGAAACTGCTAAGGGAAGAGTAGGACTCAGATTGCAAATATCGACCAAGGCTAGAACATTCTGAATAACTTCAGCAGGTCAGGAAATGAAGCCAATAACAGACAACTGTAACTGTGTAAGTAAAAACCTTGAGCACAGCAAAGGAAATGGGATGAAGAGACAAAAATGGAGAATAGAAGCTGAGTTTAGGTTGGTGGTGGTTGGGGAAGAACGAGAGATAGTGGTGAGAATGTATCAAAAACAGACTAGCAGAATTTAACAAAAATATAATGTGTTAAAACATCAGCAGAGAAGCAATGAACTTTTGTAAGTGGCCATTTTATTTCTCTTTTGTTGCATCCTTCTCTTACCTGACGCTGGTAGTTGCAACAGCATCTAATTCTTAAGGAAGTACAGTTCTCAACAGACATAAAAGCCCCCTCAATGGCAGATTTCTGCCTCTGAAAGGGAGAGGAGAAACCTTACCCAAATGAAGAATCAATTGGGATTTTGATGCACTAAATATCTTGGTCTGGGTACTTTTTAATTCTTTTCATTGCATAGATTGAGAATTCCTGGTACTATGTGTGCTACATGGAACAGTTTTATCCAACTACGTATTAGACTTTGAGCAATTCCTCCAGTCACCCCACTCCCCATGCCTCTCTCACTTCACTCCCCTTCTGTGAGTCCCCCTTCTCTCTTCTAGAATTACACATCTACTTTCATGTCACATAGTTGTAAATTATTTTATGCATTTACATAAAATACAGGCACTACAGTATTACAGAAAATATGTACTATTTGTCTTTTTGAGATTAGCTTACTTTGCTTAATAGGATTATCTGCAGTCTCGTTCATTTTCCTCCAAAGGCATAACTTCATTCTTCACTGCAGAAAGAATAATTCCATTTTGTGTATGTACTACAAGTTTTTCATTCCTCCAGTCTTACTTAATTGTATTTGTTATACAGGCTGCAAATGACATTGATATACACGTTATTACACCTAAGATTAAAAACTCAAGTGACAGCACATACTGGTGAGAATATGGAAAAAGGAGAGCACTCCTCCATTGCTGGTGGGAATTCACACTTATACAACCCCTTTGGAAATCAATCTGGCATTTTCTCAGAAAACTGAGCACAGCTCTTCATTAAGAGCCACCTATATCACTCCTGGATATATCCAAAAGATGCTTCCGCATACAACAAGGACATTTGCTCAACTGTGCTCATAGCAGATTTACAAGAGCCTAGCAGCTTTTAAAAACAAAGAAATCATGAATTTTACAAGCAAAGGATTGGAAGTAGAAAAGATCATTCCGAGTGAAGTAATCCAGAAAGACACAGTAAGTATGAACTCACCTATAAGTGGATTCTAGCCATGTAGCACAAGATAAACTTACTACAATGTATAGACCCAAAGAAGATAAGTAATAAGGAAGACCCAAGGCAGGAAGCTTAACTCTCACTCATAAGGGGAAAAAGAATAGACAAAGGTAGTGGTTGAATAGAGAGAACAAGATAGGAAAGGGATCTTAGGGAGCTATGAAGGTGGAAATCAGACTGGGGAAAACTGAGATGGGAGAACTGAAGACCTGTAGAGAAAAGAGAAACTGTGGTTGTGAGCATCTATGTGACTAGCTGCAGTCCTAAGTCAGGTTAGGTGCCCAGGAGGATATGAGGAGGACTTTAGCAGAGACTCATAGAGGCAGGGGCCACAGAGACTTAAGAGGGCATCCTCTAACTAGACATATCTCCTAGTAGATCGATGGGAACACCTACTCACCCACAAAACCTTCAACCTCAACCTAACCTTGTATACAAGATGTGCAGGGATAAAGAAAGGGCAGATAGAGCAGAGATTGAAGAAATGTCCATCTGAAGCCTGGCCAAACCAAAGACCAACTCCATGGGAGACAGCCAACCCCTCACACTATTAATGATTCTCTGCTATGCTTGCAGACAAGAACCTAGCAGAGATGCCCTCTGAGGTGTTTCACCTATCAGAATTTGAAACAGATGCTGAAACTCACAGCTAAATATTGGACAATGAGTCAGGAGACTTGTGAAGAAGTGTGAGGAAGGTAAAAAGGACCTTGAGGAGATAGACTTTCCACAAGAAGACCAATGGAGCCAACTAACCAGGGCCCAAATGGGGCTGCTAAGCTTGAAGCACCAACCAAGGACCCCCTACTCAGATGTAGCTGGTGAGCAGTTTAGGCTTCATTTGGGTCCTCTAGTAAGGGGAGCAGGTCTGTCTCTCACATGGACTCTGATGCCAGCTTTTTGATCACTTCTCTCTGGCAAGGCTGCCTTGCCAGGCTAGAGGGGAAAAGATGTCATCAGTCCTGATGTGACTTGGTTAGCTATGGTGGATTGGAACTGGGATTCCCCCTTTCTGAGCAATATTGGAGGAGGATGGATGATGAAGAGATAAGGCGGGACTAGGAGGTGAGGACACTATGACCAGGATGTAAAAGTAATGAATGAATGAACGAGCAAATGAATGAATTAATTTGTACACAGAAAAAATATTCCATTGCCACCTAAAAGAGATAAAAACTTCCCATTAGTGCCTCAACTGAAATGGGTTGTCAGCTAATTATTTGGTTTCTGGATCGGTAAGAGTAATATGTTTCCAAGTTTATGTAGGATGCAGCAAGCTTACTGAGTCATTTTCTTGAAGTGTGGTTATTGCATATTTGCAGTAACAAACAATCCTCTGGTGTCTCCATTTTCCTAAGGACGACATTAGAGATTCATGGAATTTTTTGAAGAGTTTCTTTTCCTTCTTGAGCAGAGGTGACAGAGATCATATGAGACACTTATGATTCTCAACATGGGTGTTGGATTAGATCTCTTTCATCAAGGAGCAGTAGTAACACAATGGTTGAAAACCCTTTATGGGGGTAGAGTTGGTAAGTACACTCTGAACTTCCTGAGTACCTACAAGGAAGAATCTAACACTATGATGTGTAGCCACCCATTAAATTTGCAGATGTGTACCTCAAGAGAAAATGTGAACAAATATAGAGTAGGAATAGTTTGACTGACATGTGATTCTTGAAATCCTATCTTCATAGCCCAAAAAATAAAACATATAATAAATATAATGTCACAGAACCATAATAAAGTACAACATTGTTGTTCAGGGACAACAAAAAGAGTCAAAGAAAGGTAAAGGGGAAGCTGTCTAAAATAAGATTATATGTATCTGAATTTATGAAAATGCTTTTTCAAGAGTATCAAGAGATCAAGTGATGTTAATGTCAGTATAACATTAGAAAAAGACTAATTAGGAACAGGAATTAGTAAGCACTAGGGGAAGAATTTCATTATAGAAACTGGGTATAAACTAGATGACCTTGGGTGAAAACTGAACATTTTATTACTTAAGATCCTCACAGGAAACAAATGTCACATAGAAATTAGTATAGCCATAGAAAAATGTAATAAATGGATGACTTACAAAAATGAGAGCTTGGAATAGTAGAACCACAAAGGATAGGATTGTGGCCAAAGACCTAGAACCATGCATTTTATTTATCATTCAGGGGATTGAGGCCATAAGGTTGGCATATTTACCAGACTGGGAAGGAAATGACTTCTGCATTGGGGAATTAAATCAGATTGTACAAGGAAGCAAGGTAACAACCCCAAAGTGGCATTGACATTGTCGCCTTGCTTTCCTCTGGTCAAGCCTTTAAATGCACTCTTCATGTGGTAGCTAGAGTTCAACGTAGTTCATTGGTGTAATTTCTGTGGAACTGAACAGGTCATGTAGGAAGCCCATTGGAAATGTGATAGAAAGGAAGGTTACAATCGACGCTAGATTACTGATAAAACACTGTAAGTGCCACTTGAGGTGGACCAGTATTGTACACAATAGAGAGCAGACGAATGCCTTTGAGAAGGGAAGCTGGGAAATACAGCATCTGAAGCAGCCTGTTAGGATGAGATTCTGGCATGGAGACAGACAAAAGGGAACATGCTAGATGCTCTAGAAGAGGGAATGAAACTTCTGCTGTATTAGCATCACCAACAAAAGTAAGATCCCCATGTTGGAAGGCTTAGCTGGGTGTACTTTTCTTTCTTCATTATTAGAAGGGAAATTTAAATGAATTGATTGTTACTTTAAGAAAAATGAGTGAGTCATATACAGATATATTCCAAAGGCATAAAGAGGGCAGGTGGCTATTTGTCTGCACAGTATGGTGAGTATCTTAAGTCTTATTTAGTGATGCAACAATGGAATATAGTACAATCTGAACTATATGCCTGTGAGATAAAAAGAAAAATTATAGACTAGTCTTGCACGATACAACAAAATATCTATATTGGGGGTTCTCTGATGCCAGAATTGTTTTTTTTTTCCCCCTGGTTCTAGAGGATGGAAATTTTAAGATCAAGCTACAGGAACCTGGTGAAGTTTCTTCCTATTCTTAAATGCAGAAGCCCCTATATGCCACTGTAAAGTGGCTTTAATCTTAAACATGGACATGAGGTCTCACCTGAGAATATCATTTGGTGGATGCTTTCTAACTTTTTCTAATTATTTTCTCATCTCATTCCTTTATTTTACAGAAGTCATATTGGAATGAAAATCTGAAAGTTCTGATCACATTCTCCATCCTCTCTGCCATTCAACTAATCATTTATAATACTAACTTTGCTCCTCTTTCCCAAAGTAACAGAGAACATAACAAGCTTGGTGTGATCTGATTATTGGAGGGTCCACATTCTCCAACATCTACTATACTCAGTTTTAAAAGTAATAGAATTATATATCATTACTCAGCTCAGTTTCTGACATCTTTCATTTTCTTTCCAAAAATTTGTAATCTGCCAGGTCCAAAACAAAACAACAAAACAAAACAAAACCCATCAGATCCCCCAAACTGCAACAGACAGTCCAAATATCCAGCAATGGCCTCAACCTGAACAATTTCTGAAGGATTTCCGGCGGTTAGGTAAAAACCAGCATGTTTCAGAAAACTTCTAAAACTGGTTCCCATCTGGCAAAAGGAGTCATTTCCCTTTCCTCTGGCAGAAGGGACATATGGCTTTCCAGTGACATAAGCCTGGGGTTGCATACCAAAGTGCATGTTGGCCTCAAGCATCCTTCAGTGTCATAAGGACACATTTTACAGGCCTCTCACCAGTCTCCTGGTCCTTCCCTCATCCCAGCTACTCATGTTCCTTATGGTGCACTGTCTATTGTGTATCTCTGGTTATTTTCCTTCTCTCTCATATAACCCTGACATGTCCAGTCTGCTGGCATTGCTCAAACTACTTATTTTTCTTTCTTCCTTAGATTCTTCTAAATGTGTCTTGCTGTTCTGTTTCTCATATATATAATAAAAACCTTATTAGCCACATCATGAAGCAGTCATTGGGAATTTCTTAGAGCACTTTTTTTGGCATAAATTATCTGATTAAATGACAGAGGTAGCTTATGAAAGAATTTGCTAGTGCACAGTTGTAAAAAAGATTATGTAAAACCTAATAAAAACACAATTTTGTTGCACAGTAGCATATGCATGTGATGTGAATGACCATAACACCAGTGGTGTGAGTTGTAAAAACTTAAAGACCACAATTGAAGTAATGCATACATTTAAATTGTGGCCTATGATTTAAATTGGCCTTCAATGGTAGATAACAAAGTGAGATAGTATTGACTACATCATTAAATAAAGTGTGAATCTGAAAAGGTTCAAGAGGAAAAGGAAGGTGTACTTTAAGAGCAAGGAATAACTACTTATGGACATATGATATTCAGCCACCATGAAATTTGAAAATGTAAAATCATGCTATGTTACTTTATATATATTGGCTTGCTTTTGTTTTAAAAAAACAGAGTGAAATATTTAATCTGCTCCCTTTCCCTGTCTTTGAAACTCCCAAGACCACTACTTGAGAAGTAAGAACACCCACAGATTTTTATATGCATTGTGATTGTTTAAACTTAATTACTATATCACTCATATAAGGCAACAGAAACACCTTGTGGATTTCTGTCTCCCTGCTCAACAACTCTTTTGTCAGCCACATAACACGAATGTTAACAAAGAACAAATTCTAATTCATTCTATGAGAGTCAATTATAGAATTCTGCTTACAATGGAAAATGTCATTACCAGTCAGGATACAGAAAGATAATGAGAGCCTAACTTGGATTTATCTTTTGCCAGTATGTGAAAGGCAGGATAATTGGGACTCTAAGCTTTAGCATAGCTGTCTTTAGGGGAAAAAAAAAAACAAACCACAAAATTCAAATAAATGATTATTTAGACCCTCCACCTTGGTTTATTAAGACACTGTAGCTTCAGCAGGGAGTAGAGTAAAAATTAATTTTAAAACAGATGTTATTTTTTTCTTTTTATTTTAAATTTTCATCTCTCAGAAAAGAAGTTCATTTTACCTTATCATTTAATGTTTTTTAATTAATTCTTATAAACCTAGAAGAAGTTTTGTTATTTGTTTGAGACACATGTAACCCAGGCTGGTGAAGAATTTCTGAAGTAGCCAAAGATGACTTTGCAGTTCTGATTGTCCTGAAACCACCTCTCTCTCTTAGAACTGGGATTACAGTTGTGTACAACGTTGTCCTGTTTCAAAGCCGGAATCCATTTTTAAAATATTTACTATATTAGTAAGTCTAAGAATGTAAAAAGGAAAGGTAGGGTGGAAGGGAGAGAGATGAGTGAGGGAAATAGAGAGTATGAATGAATAGTCCTTAAAGTTCTTGCTGCAGGAGGTATATGCTATTCCAGTTTAAAAAATATTATTTTTATGTTTACACTGCTATTTTAAATATAAAATATCCCTGGTTATAATAATTTATAACAAATTATTTATTTTAATATAATAATTGTATTAATATCAGTTTTATTGAGTATTAAACAGTTTCTGTAACTGTATTTCACAACTATATGTGTACAAGTATGTATTATAGTTACAGCATAGTCTAAGCGGTAGTAAAAAATGTAAAAGTATTTAAAATAGATAATTTCATTGAGTTATTTTAGTAGGTCAGCTAAAAAAGCATATTTATGTTTTTGACCATTCTAAGTCAATAGCCTGTTATAAAGAAATATATGAAATTTCTAATTTTATATAATCATCAGTGTCTAGTCACAAATCTACCTTACAATTTCTGTTGCTAATTTGGAGATCTCTTCTGAAGTCCAGAATCTACATACAGTGTCTCCAAAGAGAATAGGAAAAACTTATCTACTTGGTACTTCACATGTAGGTGTGATCTAAAAAATTACACCAGGATGAGATTAGTACCTAATATTTGGAGAAAAACCCCATACTTTTTATTTTTTAATAATTTAATTAATTTACTCAGATTACAACTAATTTTTATTACATCACTTGTATCCTCCTGTTCCTCCCTCCCTCCTACTTTCACCCTATTCCCCTCTCCTATGTCTGTGACCAAGGGGGACTTCCTCCCCCACTATATGGTCATAGGCTATCAAGTCTCATTTCGATAGTCTGCTTATTCTTTTTCTGAGTGCCACTAGTCTCCCCATCAAGGGGAGGTGGTCAAATATGGGGCACCAAGGTTAAATTGGAAGTATAATTTCATAATGTATTTTTATCTCCATTTAATAATTTTAGTAACAAATAAAAACAGATGAAATAAAAAGCAAGGGTTAATTAAAATAATGTCCTTTATGTTACAGAAAACATCTTTTTGATATTCCTTTCTTTGATAATGTGTGTGTGTCTTAAAGGAAAAGAATAACATAGAGTAGGTAACAGAAAAATTTAAAGAGCTTTCCTAAAAAGCCAAATACAACTGTTTAAGACCAATGAGAGGGTCTTCTGTATCTGAGAGACCGAAGAGAATGAGATGAAGTAGAATGAAGCCTAACCAAGCCAAGGATAAAAAGAAAAAACGTACCGTGGAGAACAAGAAAACACGGAGCCCGTTTTAGCTGGACATGTGATTATTTGAATTGGCACATATGAATTGAAGTTTGAGTTGGATATAATGTAATTTTTGCCCAAAATTTGAATTCATATGTCCAACTAAACACACACACACACACACACACACACACACACACACACTCATGCAGACAAACACACGTTACTTTCTAACTTTCTGTGTAGAAACCACGTGAACCACTAGTAAGAGAATGTTTTGACTATTCTCATATGGTTATGAGTATGTTTTAATATTTCTGGAATATGAATTTAATATATATATATTTCAACAAAAATTTTAGAATTAATGATTAAATATTTGATTGAGTAATTACCAATAAATAGGTAACATTGAGAGTCAAAGTGTAAATTCTAGTAATTACAATAAGTCTCAACTCTGAGTCAGCTTTATTGACTCAAGTCTAAAGCCAAATTCATTAATATTATGCCATTCAAGTAGCTTATGAAAACTAGAAAAATGAATTTGTGATGATATATGTGAAGAAAATAGAGAAGTGGGTTATGACCTAGAGGGAAAAGCAGATTGTCATGTGAAAGAACTGGAGGTATTCTCACAGCTGAGTTATTCCCTGTTAACATATTTCGTCTTTAATTGATTGCATCAGCAGCAAAACTCAATCAGCACTGTTGAAACAGAATTAGAACTCTTGTCCACTTAAGATTGACAGGAAATTGTATGTCTGGAATCAAGTACAGTATTTGACAGAAAATACCTGTTCAATGCCATAGATGAGTGAATGAAGGGATTGAAATGTGGGTTTAGTTATCGTAAAGGAATGAGAATCTACAACTAGGTTTAACAACAATCAGCTTAACCAAGCTTTCCAAGTATCCTTAGGTCTTTTTTATATGGCACTACCTAAGAATTTCATCAAACTAGGTTTGTTCTTAACTTCAGATGAGGGAAGGAGAAGGCCTAGAAATTAGTATGACAATGGGAAAAGAAACTCTCAGCAAAATATACCACCATGATGCTGCTATGCAAGACAGTAAGAGACAAGTCCGACTCCAGCCTTCTGTGGTCAGACAGCGAGGACATGTCACCGGTCTGAGAAAGTTTCAGGAGAACTAACACTACTTGTTAAATGGCACTTTAATTCAATGAATTATCAGCCCTTTAAGACTGCAAGGCACTCCATCTTTACTATCAATATTTATATTTGTATAATGAGTCATAATCTTGAATTTTCAGAAAATTAAAAGAACTTATTTGGGGGGGGTTTAATATCCAAAATATATAAAGAACTCAAGAAATTAAACACCACCAAACCAAATAACCCAATTGAGAAATGGGACTCGGAACTAAACAGAGAATTCTCAACAGAGAAATATCAAATGGCTGAGAAACACTTAAAGAAATGCTCAACCTCCTTAGTCATCAGGGAAATGCAAATCAAAACAACTCTGAGATTCCATCTTACACCCATCAGAATGGCTAAGATCAAAATTTCAAGTGACACCACATGCTGGCGAGGATGTGGGGAGAGAGGAACACTTCTTCATTGCTGGTGGGAATGCAAACTAGTACAGCCACTTTGGAAACCTATCTGGTGCTATCTCAGAAAAATGGGAATAGGGCTTCCTCAAGACCCAGCTATTCCACTCCTTGGAATATACCCAGAAGATGCTCCAGCACACAACAAGAAAATTTGCTCAACCATGTTCATAGCAGTCTTATTCATAATAGTCAGAACATGGAAACAGCCTAAGTGTCTATCAGTAGAAGAATGGATAAAGAAACTGTGGTACATATACACTATGGAATACCATTCAGCTATTAAAAACAAGGAATTCCCGAAATTTGTGGATAAATGGATTGAGCTAGAAATGATCATAATGAGTGAGTTAACCCAGAAGCAGAAAGACTCAAATGGTATATACTCACTTATATCTGCACACTAGCCCAAGTGGCATGTCACACGAAAGCCTTCACTTACCAGGAAACTGGGACAGAGGGGAGGACATCATATTGGGACTCTAGATGAGAGAAGCATGTGAGAATAGCAAAGTAGAAGGATCCAGAGGGTCCTAGAAACCTACACGTAGAACATTATGATAGGCAGATTTGGGCCCAGGGGTCCCGCTCAAACTAAGGCACAAGCCAAGGACAATACAGGCAGTAAACTTTAAATCCCTACCCAGATCTAGCCAATGGTCAGAACATTCTCCACAGTTGAGTGGAGAGTGTGATATGACTTTCTCATGTACTCTGGTGCCTCACATTTGACTATGTCCCCTGGAGGGGGAGACCTGGTGGCACTCAGAGGAAGGACAGCAGGTTACCAAGAAGAGACTTGATACCCTATGAGCATATACAGGGAGAGGTAATCCCCCTCAGGAACAGTCATAGGGGAAGGGAATAAGGGGAAAATGGGGGGGGGGGAGGGAAGAATGGGAGGATACAAGGGATGGGATAACCATTGACATGTAGCAAGAATAAATTAATAATAAATAAATAAATAAATAAATAAAATTTTTAAAAAGTGCCCCTTGGGCATTCCAAAACAATCTAGGATATTGTCAGGGGTATATATGGTTCCCCCATATTGAGAGTAAAGCCCTATTGTTGAATTAGACATCTATGGAACTCAACACAGAGAAGTCAAGCTGGTGGATACCTAGAGCCTTCCCCCATTCTGACTAGGGTTCACAGTACTGGAAGGTATTCTACATGCTACCAGAGGAAAAAGGTAAATACCATCCACCAACAAACCTTGTGATCTACAAAGGTGATCATTCTTCAAAATACGTTAGTGCCATAGTCACATAAAAGTTATAAGAATAAATAACCATTATCTGATTGGAATTAAGGCTCACTCTATGAGATGGAACCTATTTCAAACTGGTTTGCCACGAACCTGAGACTGGATAGGCCATGGACTTAGGTGCAATCCAAATACTACTGTTCTAAAAATAATCATAGTTATAAAATAACTACTAATGACATTGTGCTAGACTATTAGATATGTGTTTTGTCCAGCCATCATCAGAGAAGTGTCTCTTACAGTTGATGGTAACACATACAGAGACCAACAGCTGGACAATGTGTAGAGGTCAAGGGGCTTTGGAACATTCAGTCCTAAATGGAAAGTCTCCATCAAATCCTTCCCCTCAGGGCTCAAGAAACTCTGCAGAAGAGGAGGCAGAAAGTGGAAAATCTAGTGGGAATGGAAAACAACCAAGAAACAACTCTCAGTACAACAGGACCAATGTATACATGAACCCACAAAGACTGTATGTAGTAGCATGCACAGGAACTGTAGGTGTCTAAGTCACATGGGGTGTCAGTGAACAGAACAGAAGAGGAAACAAGGCCCCATCCCTAATCTGAAGTTATTTCCAGTTGAAAACTGCTCCCAAACAAAAATTATTTTTCTTTAAGGTAGTGTCACTGACAGTACACATTACACTTAAAGGCATGACCCACGCTCAGTGGTAGAACTCTGGTATTTTTTGGAGGTTCTTTGACCTCTAATACTTAATTTAAATAATTTTTAAACCTTACATGTTATTTGGTTACATATTATGTTTTCTGATTTTATATTTATGGGCTTTCTTTATGTGTAAATGCAATGTGTGCATCTCAGCATCCTTATATGTTTATTTTATTTTTTGGCTCTCTTCCCTATTTGTTTGTTTTGTCATATTCAGACTTACATTTATATTATTATTTATCATTAATACTATAGGTTTTGGAAGTCTGTTTTCTACTGAGAAAGATAAAATATCTGAGGATTTGTGTGGCTGGGGAGAAGTTAGGAAACAGGACATGGTAAAAGAATATATTGTGTGAACATTTTCAATAAAAAATATTTTTTCTTATACATTATATAATAAAAGACCGCATAGTTAGAAAGCTCCTTCAGTCTATGCTCTTATGTTTGCGTTGAGTCTGAGTTCTGAAAAACTCAACAGTGAAATGAGGAATTTGAAAGAGCTGTATAATGAACAGCAACAGCAACAACAACAACAAGAAGAAGAGCTGGGCATGGCACACACCTTTATTCCCAGTACTCGGGAGGCAGATCTCTGTAAATTCAAGGCCAGTCTAGTCTACAAAGGTAGTCCAGGACAGCCAACTCTGCACAGAGAAACCCTGCCTCAAAAAAAAAAACAAAAAACAAAAAACAAAAAAAACCCAAAACAACAACAACAACAACAACAACAACAAAACCAAACAACAAAAAAAAACAACAACAACAAAATTGAAAATATATATTAATGCGGCAAAGTTTTATTGCAGGTGAATTCATGTTCTATCTTTACTGAAATAAGAGGTTGTAAATATTTCACATTATTTTTTTTTTAATGTGTCAATTGGGGAAATGTACTATTTAATGTGTAATCTACAACTCAGCTTTCTGACCCTAAGTATATTTTATTCATCTGTTTTTGAGAGAAAAACTATAAACATATTTGAACATTTATTTACTTTGTGTGTGTGTGTGTGTGTGTGTGTGTGTGTGTGTGTGTGTGTGTGTGTGTGTAACGGGCACACATATTCCATGGAACATGTGTGGAGGTCAGAGACAGCTTTAAAGGGTCGGTTTTCTCCTCTGTTCTGGATTGTGGGATATAAACTAGGTGATCATGCTTGGAAACAGAAGTATGTACCTCTCAGACATTTTATGAGCTCCCAAATATGTATGTTTTTGTTATGTTTTTCCTCCTCCTTTTTATAAGACTTAAATATTATGTGTATGTGTGTTTTGACTGTGCCTATGTATGTGCACCATGTGTACCCTCAGAGGCCAGAAGAAGGCATCAGATCCCCAGAAGTTAGAATTCTGGATGGTTGTGCATCACCATGTGGGTCCTCTGCAGCAGTAATAGGTACTCACAGGCAATCCAATCTCATTTATCCCCTTTAAAATCTGAATTATGAAAGTATTCTGAGAACATGGTGGAAGCAGCAGACCTTTCTGAATTTTCAGCAGCTTTTTTTTTTTTTTTTTTTTTTTGCAGAAACTAATAATTAAGAGGCCACATTCAAAAATCAAGTAGGGAGCAGTCACTGCAGTGAAAGCCACAATACAGGTGGGTGTGACTAACTTGCCTACAGTAAAGACTAAATGACTTCAACTTCCATACGACAGAAAGCAAAGACATTTTAAAAAAATTATTTCTTATCCTGTGATAAAATGTTCTGACAAAAGTTACCTAGTAGAGATGGGACTTGTTTTAGCATGCAGTTCCTGGTTATGGGCCATCATAGCAGGGAAGTCACAATGGCTGGTGGTTGAAGCTGCTGGTTAGATCAAGCCCACAGTTCAAAGCAGAGGCAGAAACATACTCATGATTCTTTGCTGGCTGGCTTGTTGCATTTAGCTTGAATTCTCCATTTCTTTAGAGTTCAGGACTCCCGTGACTAGAGAATGGTGTCACCCACTATGGGCTAAGGATTCCATCGCAATTAACCCAATTAAGAACCCTCTCCAGACATACCCACAAGCCCCGCCCCCAGACACACCCAAAAGCCCCATCCCCCAGACATACCCACAAGCCCAACAGATTGTTGACTATCTGTTTCTGAGAATACCTTTCCAGGTGATTCCAGGTTCTAACCATTGCAATAGAGGACTAATAGGGTCTGTGAGATATTGGAGGATGGACCACCAAACACCTGCTTGGTGCCCATGGAAAGCAGAGCGTGCCAATGACAGAGGCACTGCTGAGAATGGGCATGGTTTTACATGTCTCCTTTCCCAGGCAGGCCAAAGCACTCTCTGCAAAATTTACAGTGGCTAAAGAGATCAGTCTATAAACCTGAATTGCAACCAACAGTACTATCTATTATAGACAAAGTCTTTAGGAAAAAAATGAAGTGTTTTTTTACTTAATTTTTGTAATTAACTTTTCAAATAAATTCATAAATATTTAAAATACAATTGGAAAATAAATGTAATATACAACCATTCCCTCATTTAATCACACCGTTGTCCACTAACCTAAATTAATGTATTTTAAGCGAAAATTTCTATGCATTCATATATAATATGTCTTAAGTACAATAATGCCTACAAAGAAAATCTAACTGTGATGAGCAATCCCATTGGCATTATTATTCTACCACGGTGATGCTACTTTAGAGAGGTGTGCCTCTACTTGTTCTCTCTGTCATGAGCTCCTCCTAGCATGGGGGATGAAGGTTGAAAGCTTAAGACAGAACTGATAGGCTCCTGTTTGGGCCTGAAGAGTTTAGCAGGGCACTAAAATTGATCACAGATTTTATATTGAAACAATGAGCGTTCCTCCAGCATGATTTGTGGCTAAGAAATGCCATGTCCTTTAGTGGGAGCCAAGTCTTTTTCGCAAAGCAGCTGAATCCACTGTTGGGCCAGAAATGGAACAAGATGCAACTGGAGGTTTCATTATGCTAATAGTAAAATGAGCAAGTTTCCTCTGGTCAAAAGTAAAATAAGCTGAACCACAATATGCTCACAAAATCTATAAATTCTTAAGTAGATTTAAGTATATGCTAATATGTTTTAAAATTCATTAACTCATAAAAATTTTAAAAATCAAACGACCATGATTGTATAATGTGAGGTAACCACACTCTGCTTTGAGAAACAGGTAAGATGGACTGTGCATTTTTTCATCTTTCCTTTATCAAATGTATCACTGAGTAATTAAACAGTGACAAGTGTTTTTTATGGTGTATTACAGCTAATGAATGAAGAAAGAATTACAATATCATTTCACAGCTCCTAATGAATTAATGGGCCTCGACGTGGATCATTAATTACTGCTAGAATTGCACAGAAAGACAGACCTTGACTTTATGGAAATGACAAGCTACTTTATGAAGCATCTTATTTAAACACTGACCATGTATATGACCTAATTTATAAGCCAGAATATCAAATTACACCAAAAATGTGGACAATCCTAAAAGCAAGATTGTGTAAGAAAATGGCATTTGATTTCTTTAGACATTATAATTATTATTAAATTGAAATACCAACTTTAAGATATAGAATTAATTTATTAAGTAACTCAGCCTTCCAGAAAAACTTCTTCAGTTCCTCGAAGCAAAACTCAAACACGTTTTAAGAATCCTCAATATTAAATATGATGAGCACGATGCAAATCAGTTCAAGGTGATTCCTGGTGAGCTCTGTGCTGACAGGCTAGCTAATGACATTCTCTCAGAAGGATTACCACTGAGCAAAACTCTATTGCTGAAATATGAATGTAAAGCAAAAAGATTAAATGTCTTGTTTTGAAGTTAATTTAATCACAGGGCTTTGATATCTTTTCTCCCTTTCATTGCAAGGATGTTACTGATCATTGCAACGAGAATGTGCTGTGTTTCATTTATTTCTTCCTGACACACCACATTATAGTCTCAGGCCCTGTGCATAGGTTTGAATTTTCTTAACCCAAAATATTCAGACTATGTTTTTCAGAAACTTCCAATGTAACTTGAGAAATAAGACTCAGTAGTATGTTTTTTTTTCTGGAGAAGCAATGGCTATTGGTGACTGATTTTAGGTATTTTTTCATAATGTCATCAGCCATTTAAGTTTCCCTAACACATCAACTTTAAGATAGGTTCTGGTGCACAGTGACATATTTATTTAAAGGCTGGAGAGAAGGCTTGGTGCTTAAGAGCATGGGTTGCTTTTACAGGTGACTGGTGTTCCATTCCTTGACTTCACATGACATCCCACAAACATCTAACTCCAGATCTAGAGGGGCTGCCATATTTTCTGGTCTCCAAACAACCACTAAGTGTTCAAGTGATGCACAGACACACACAGGCAGAACAGATATCCACAAAAAATGCAATAAATACATTTATTAAATTACATCACCATACCAAGTGCAGGGGTTCTTAACTGCATAGCTTAAGCTCAAGAAGACAAGCCCAAGGAACAAAAGCCATCCCCAAATGTCTTTCACACATGCATCTTTTATTTTTCAACTGTCTATGTTATGGTTTACCAAGGTCAAAAGAAATACAATTGTGTGCTCATAAGTCTCTGGCAATTTGATCCAAACTGGAGTAAATGGTTAGAGAGAACTTAATTTTAAATATTTCTTTTTTTATTTAATTAATTTATTCAGATTACAACTCAAATGTTATCCCATCACTTGTATCCTCCCGTTCCTCCCTCCCTCCCACTTTCACCCTATTCCCTTCTCCTAGGTCTATGACCAAGGGGGCTGTCCTCACCCACTTTATGGTCATAGACTATCAAGTCTCATCTTGGTAGCCTGCTTATTCTTTCTTTGAGTGCCACCAGGGCTCCTCTCCAAGGGGAAGTGGTCAAATATGGGGCATCAGAGGGGATCTGCTCAAACTATTGTACTAACCAAAACAATACAAGTAGTAAACACTGACCCTTACTCTGATTTTAAATTTTTCTACAATCATATTGGCATATGGGTGAGAGAGAGAGAGAGAGAGAGAGAGAGAGAGAGAGAGAGAGAGAGAGAGAGAGAGAGAGAGAGAGAGAGAGAGTGTAGGGGGCATTTTCTTGATTAATGATTGGCGGATAATCCAGCTCCTGTAAACCTTGCCAGGCCAAAGCAGGTGGTAGTTCTGGCTTGAGTTCTCTTCAATATTTCTATCTCCTTATTGAATTTGGTTTTCAAATCCTGAGTTGTTTTCATCATTTCATTCAGCCTTTGTGTCTGTGTTCTCTTGGGCATCTCTCAAGTATTTATTCTCCTTAACCTTACTGAGCTGTTTCTTTGTCTTAGAGTCTTTGCATTCTTGGTAAAATTTATATTTATTATTTTAAGCTCTGTGTCCTAGGGTCCACGTAGGTAATTCTCACGAGAGAATGTTTATATAATATTGGAGGATTTTAGGAGAACCAGATCGCTTCTTGGCTTTCAATTGTTAGTATTTTTGCAATAAGAACTGGGCACGTGATCTTATTTCATTGGCTCTGAGCTTGACAATAAAATAACAAGGCACAGGAAAAACTCACCAGTATAGGCTAGAGCTCTGGTGAATCATATTTTTAGTTTGCTTTACTTCAATATCCACTAAGAAAGCATATCCAATTGTATACTGATGCTATATTGTTATTAATAAAATTATATTATATTATTGTCATAAAAATCAGGCTTTGACTCTTTCTCTTCTGTGCCTAGGAGCTGCAGGAGTCATGGGTTACCATGTAGACATGGCCATATCCAAGAACCACACCACACACAACCAGTCCCAGAAATAGCACAGAAATGGCATCAAGAAACCCAATCACAAATATATGAATCTCTCTCTGTCTCTGTCTCTGTCTCTCTGTCTCTGCCTCTCTGTCTCCATCTCCGTCTCTCTCTCTCTCTCTCTCTCTCTCTCTCTCTCTCTCTCTCTCTTTCTCTGTGTGTCAAAATTTAATTGAATTTATTTTTTAAAAATTTATTGACTTTACATCCCAAGGGTAGGCCCCCTCCTTGGTTTCCTCCTGGTCCCATCCTCCTCTCTTTTCTCCCTACACCCGCATCCTCTAGTCCTCAGAAAGGGGAGCCCTCCTCCCCTACCAACTGACTGCAACCTATCAAGTCTCATTGGTACTGTCTGCATACTCGTCCTCCAGGGCCAGGAGGAAGTGATCAAGGAGCAGGTTCTTAAGGGAGATGACCCCAAGTTCTTAAAAAACCCATGCTTTGCCAAGAAACACTACAAGAAAGTTCTGAAGATGATACAGGCTAACAACGTAAAGCAATGAGTGTACGTTCAGGGAGCATTAAGGACCTTGTGAATCTAGCGTCATTAGCCCAAGATGCCAAGGATCCCAGCTGCAAACTCAGCAGTCTTGCTTTCCTTCCTCATCCCAAATTTGGAAAGCAGACTTGAGGTTACAAGGCCTAAGGTCCCAGGCTCTGCCAACCAAAGCCCACAGTTCAAACTACAGCAGAGGCAGCAGCTCCAGCTAAGGTGCAGACTTCAGCCCAGAAGGCTCAGGCTTCCAGAGGTGCTCAGGCCCTTGTGAAAGCCACATAGAAAGGATTCTGTCAAAGTGAAGACGCATGGACTGGTGTGACACATCCACCTACACACTATTTACAGATGACTAGTGTCCTATGCGGTTTTTACAAATAACTCCGAAGCAAACTCTGTTTAAAACAATAGACAGAGAAAGAGCGCTGTGGGTTCCGTGGGGAGCAGTGCAGGAAGGGGGCATTCCTGCATGGTTTCTGCCTCTGTTCCCACTTGAGTTCAGTCCTGACTGACCTCAGTGATGGACTATGATCTGGGAATATAAACCAATAATGTTTCTTGCTCATCAAGTTGCTTTCACTTTGTGTTTTGTCACAGCAGCAGAGACACAAACCAGGACACATAGTTTCAGCATTACACAGTTCCTTACATAGTTAGACTCCCAAATTCAATAGTAGCTAAATAGGTGGTTATTTCACAGCTGTGCATTGGGTTTTCTCCAATTCCTCTCTCAGATATTCAAAATCACATAACACATACATCTGGGGAGTATGACAAGGGACCCAGGGTGCAGTGACTCAGATTCTACAGGTGGAAATCAATAACATTAGATTTACACAAGCCTCTTGTACACTCCATAGTTTAGATGCTGCAATAATGATAAGGGACCGATGAAATGCCAAAGTTCTTGCAAAAATCATAGGCACCTGTGGTTCAATTCCCAACTGTGGCCATAACCAATACATACAGTAGAATACGGCTAAGAATTGGCTCAGATATTACAGCTACTTTAAGATTACATGTTTAACTTTTCACGCTAAAGAATTTTCAGCTGTCATCAAAATTGTCTTTCACATAATTTAGCAACTAGAGAATGTGATAGAGTAGTTCATCATTAGCTGTACATTGCTATTTTTATATAAGATGCACTTATGGGTATAAGTGACACATGTTAGCAAAAAGAGAAAGATTTAAACTATCTGAAGAGGGACTAGGGTAATAGGTGACATATTTATTCAGCATCAGCCATTTTTTTTTTTTTTTTTTTGCAGAATACATAAAGTTTTGAGTTACATAAAAGCAATACGGTGGAGCGAAGAACATAAGAATCTTCATTTTCAGATATGAGAGAGTTAGAGTGAAATGTAATCAGCCAACGAGTGTGGCCTCGGGAAGCTATTAAAATGTCTTTTGACAACTGAGTGCCTTAGTCTGTAAAATGGGGCATGTAATACACAACTTGAACTTTGCTCTTATGATTTACATACAGTAACCAACATGCTACTGTTTGGCGTGAAAATGACATAAATACTGACTAATAAAATAACAAACTGGTGTAAACAATAAGGTGATTGCCTGAAATGTTATCTACATGATGTTAAAATCCTACTACATTTCAGGATAAGAGTGAATTACTGCTTGGAGTAGTATAGGATTGACTTTTTGGAACACTCAGGGCTATGACTTCCAAAAATTTGAACTGTACATACAAAGAGTGTATCTTATATTGTGCTAAGACTGTATTGTACTGTTTTATAATTTTTAAAACAATTAATTGTACTGGTTGACTGTTTTTTTTTTAATTACTGTATTCTTTTTCATTAAAGTAGAAGGAAGTTTGTGATTTATTTTGTTATTAATTTATTCTTGTTACATCTTAATGGTTATCCCATACCTTGTGTCCTCCCATTCTTCCCTCCCTCCCCTTCTCCCCTTATTCCCCTCCCCTATGACTGTTCCTGAGGGGGATTACCTCCCCCTGTATATGCTCATAGGGTATCAAGTCTCTTCCTGGTAACCTGCTGTCCTTCCTCTGAGTGCCACCAGGTCTCCCCCTCCAGGGGACATAGTCAAACGTGAGGCACCAGAGTGCGTGAGAAAGTCATATCTCACTCTCCACTCAACTGTGGAGAATGTTCTATTGGGACTCTAGATGAGAGAAGCATGTGATTTATTTATAGAATAAAATGAGAGTGTAGAGACTAATCTTCTGCCAGAGTGTGGTGAGTGACTGACGCTGCATGAGCTGCCACTAAAACTACAGGCAGACATGGCCTTAACAATGACCTGTCTTTCACACTGTTAGAGTCACTAACACTAAGAGTAGATAGATGGTCATGTACAGGAAACACAGACATGGGCAACCTGGCACCTGTGAACAGTACAGTATGGAAGAAGAGAAGTGAATGGTCATTATGTGCCACTAGAAAAACATGTCCACCTTAGTGGTATAAAGCAGCTGTTCTCAACCTGTGAGTTGCAGCCCCTTTAGCATACCTCTGTCTCTGATAATACACTACATTTCATAAGAGCAGAAAATTATAGTTATGAAGTAGTAATAAAAATGGTTTTATGGATGGGAGTCGCCACAATGTGAGGGATCGTATTAAAGGGTCAAAGGGTTGCAGCATTAGGAAGGTTGAGAACCACTGTTCTAAAGGAAGCTAAAAATCTAACCTTGAGGTAGGCCAGGGCAAAATAGGCTGAGGGGGGCTGACGGGGAACCCTCAAACATTCCAAGTCGGGGGTAGAGGTGTATGTCTGTGGCATAGAGTTTTTCTAGCATGTTCCTTGAATCCAATTCCCAGTACTAGAAAAGATCAAGGAGGAAAAATCTTAAGTTCACTATGTTGAAAACTTTTAAAGTCTAGGCCTGGCCCATTTTTATAGATTAAAGGCCAAATCAATTATGCCTTATGTACACAGAAAGAAGGCATAATAAGCAAATTCCAAAGGAATACATAATAAACACACAACACACACACAGCACTTAATTGGTAATTATGAAAATTCAAAGTGAATTTTTCTTAATGATTTTTCACTTTTACATTATTTCTATTTCTCTTTCCTTCCTTCAGTCCCCCCTGTGTCTTTTCTCTTCCTCCCTCATATAATCCTTATTACATGTTACCAAATTCATAGCCTCTTTTTCCTTGATTATTCTTATTGTCTGCATCCCTAAAGACACACATATATTCACACAACCCATTGGGTCATTAATTCCAAGAATATGGTGAGGAATTAGGGTCTGACAAGTGTTGATTCTTGGCAAGAATGTGAAGCAATGAGGGCAGAGTGCCCTCTTGGTGGGAATACACATTAGCAGAATCTAAATTTTACTTTTTTAAAATAGTTTTTCAAGACAGCGTCACTCTGTGTAGCCTTGGCTGTCCTGAAACTCACTCTGTAAACCAAGCTGGCCACGAACTCACAGAGACCTGCCTACCTCAGCCTCCTGAGAGGTTGGATCAGAGGTGTGCTTCAACACAGGGCAGGCTGGCAATTGGGCTTTTAGGACAACTTGACAAGAGCAGTTTCTACGTGAGACCTGGAGGCCAGACTGAAGGCTTAACCTAAAAGCACTTGCTGTGTGTGCCTGATGTTCTGAGTTCTATCACCTACTGCCAGGTTATATATAATCAGGTGCTAAGTAGCAAGTATTTGTAATTACAGATCTTCAAAGGGGGAGAGAAGAGGGCGAGAATAGACAATCTGCTAGAAGCTCCTAGGACAGCTAGCTTGTATGAAGCACAGAACTAGACACTGGGGAGTCTCTGCCTCAACACAGTAAACACAAGGGCACGCCTCTAACATTTGTCCTGTGACTGCCATTGAGGGACATACCACATGTATTTGTGTGTATGGTGTATATGTATGTTATATGCATGGGTGTATACAATAAATAAATAAATGAATACATTTTTTAAAAATGTATAATGAGAACATAAATTTTTCACTGTAAGATTAAAGAGATGTAATAGTATTTCAGGAAATATAAATAAATAAACCAATTTATACAGAAAAGGGAGCACAGAATTTGCCTAGACAATAAAAGAATTAAAATATGAACCAATATTCAATCAGATTTTAAATTCTGAACTGTCACAATTAGCTTGAGTCATCAACGTGACACACATGGGAGGAGTGAAACAATTGTGCCTTCTTTCTGAGTTTCAAATCTTCCTCGTGTCTATGGTGTACTTTCTTGATTGGTAGCTTATGTAGGAGGGCACAGACCACTGTCAGTGGTCCTAGGTTTCATAAGCTGGCTGAGCATGAGCCAGAGAAAGCAAGCCAGGAAGAAGCACTTCCCCATGGCCTTTGCTTTAGTTCCTGCTTTCAGTGTCCTGCCTTGAGTGCCTGCCTTGGCTCTACTTGATGAACTGTCAAGTATAAGATGAAATGTAGCCCACTCCCCTCCAGCATTGCTTTTGGTCATGGTTTTATCAGGGCAACAACACTCAAACTAGAACAAAAATTCATGTTAATTATGTAAGGTGGAAGGACAGTATCACCCCAAACAAACAAACCGAAACAAACAAAATGAAACCTCCTCTGGGTAATTAAAAACAGCAACAGCAGCAAACACCAAAAAATGTATTCGTGGATCTTTATTATTCCTTTTCTTCCTGGATCCATCTTTCTAAGCATGAAAGGTTCTGCATGCTCCTGCCATAGGGTTAGTGTGTTTTTGATGAGTGACTGGTCTCTCCACTACAAAGACCGTCATTGAAGAACTGTTCCTCTACCATCTCTTGGGCCCCGGTTACACTAGAAGAGCCCTGCCTATTTTGGGATGCAATACTCTTTGGGTGCTTAGCTACTGAAACGCCAAGTGTCAATCAGGTCATAGTGGCCAAAGATGTAGAGTTTCAGATCCTTCTGTTGTTGCTTTTGAGGCAGGATCACACTCTATAGCCAGCCCTGGACTGGAACTCACTATATAGTTCCTTCTAGCCTCAAGCTCACAATATCCTCCTCAGTGTCCTAAATTTTGGGGGATTACAGGCAGTGTCAGCACATTTAGTTTCCCTTGCTCAGATCACTTTTTAAAAATATTTTTTATTAATTTATTCACATTACACCTCAATTGTTATCCCATCCCTTGTATCCTCCCATTCTTCCCTCCCTCCCACTTTCCCCTTACTCTCATCCCCTATGACTGTGACTGGGGGGGATCTCCTCCCCCTGTATATGCTCATAGGGTATCAAGTCTCTTCTTGGTAGCCTGCTATCCTTCCTCTGAGTGCCACCAGGCCTCCCCATCCAGGGGACATGGTCAAATATGGGACACCAGAGTTCATGTGAAAGTCAGTCCCCACTCTCCACTCAACCATGGAAAATGTTCTGTCCATTGGCTAGATCTGGGTAGGGATTCGAAGTTTACTGCACGTATTGTCCTTCCCTATCTCAGAAAACTGGGAATAAGGTTTCCTCAAGATGCAGCTATTCCTCTCCTTGGAATATACCCAGAAGATGCTCCAGCTCAGCTTACTTTTTATCAGAGGGCACATAATCCAGAAATGTACTCCATTCTTCCTTACCTACGCTGAATGTAAGCACCTCACCGGGAAATATCAAGGCAAGAATAATCTTCTCAGGTCATGTCTCTATCAAATCAAACCAAGATAACATTAAGAAGTTTCGTTGACGCACCCCTTGCTTTCCAAGCATTCTTTGTAAATGTGTGTTGGGCATGGGCCTGAGTACATGGTCCTTCTGCACCTCACTGAAACAAAGCCAGCCCTCTCAATACAGTGGAAGCCTGCTGCAGTGTACATCCCCAAGGTGAAGACCTCTGAGTGTGACTGAATGGACTGAGTTAAAGATCTGAGTTCAGGATGGCCTCCTGAAGCTACGAGGCCAGGATCAAGTGGCAGAAGCTTAATTTTGCCTTCTCCCCTGTGTGTAGGAATGGGAGCCATTTCTGTTAAGGCTGTGTTTTAGCTCATGATGAAGTGATCTTTTTTCAGAAATTTAAAACAATGGATTGTAGGAAGAATTTCATTTCTGGCTTTTTGATTTTTGTTAAAGAACTTATTGCTTGGAAGAATGCCCACTAAGAACAGGCCAAAAAGAAAATGAAAGAGTTATTAATCCTTAAAAATTAGTTACTGTTCACAAGTTAAACATATTTTAGATAGTATCAAAGCTTCTCAAAATACGTGCCTTTATATGGAGTTAAGAGCACCTTATCACAGGTTCATCACTTGGTGATATTCATTCATTTAAGTAGAATTGATGTATTTCCCAAGACATGAGATTTGTAAGTGACCATGGACAAATGCACAGGAAAGTTAATATGATACAGTTATAGCTAGAGACTTAAAAAGATAAAAGCTATTATTAATTATACCAAATAATTACTCAACTAGTCTTAATAATCAGCTGTTCTCGCCTTATCAAATATCTAATACCCTTAAAGTTATTGGCAATATTAAATTATATAATATGTGTGAGACTCACATTTTAATAGTACACGCACACATATATGTGTATATATATATATATATATATACATATATATATTTCCAGGTTGTAATAAAATAAACACTATTTTGATTTTTACCAATCCTTCCTGGTGTGTAAACCTCATGAGGTAACACCGTGTGATGAATGTAAGAAAGACTGTCTGTTTGTAAACTGAGTAAAATATTCTGTTGTAGAACAGGAAGATTGTAAGTTTTGAATTGAAAAAATAGCTAAAGAGTACTTGATCAATGTCGTAGCTGATCACTAAGAATAACTTTTGAAAATGAGATTTTTGTTATGTGAGTCATTTAGTATTTATTTTGAATAAGTTAGAATAATTGAATGATATTATCAAATGATAGTTTTCATCCCTTAGCTATATGATCTTGCCCTAAGGGAAAAGAGACTTGTCATTAAAACAAATTTTGTGCTGAAAATAAATCTGAACTGGAGTCACTTCTCTCAGGTCCTGTGAGAACATATATAGACAACATAAGTACAATTATTGGTCTAATTTATGAATCAATTAGAAGAGCAGGCATTGGTGAGCCTTTTGAAGACTACCAGCAAGATGGAAAAGGCATTTAAAGAGGAAATACTCAGTATTCTTAGATAAGTTCATTCCTTAAAATTATGCTCCAGGACATCTGATTTCATGGGTTCTATGCAACCTGAAAGTTACAATTCTTTGCGTCTCTCCATCTCTTTATATATCCATGTACTTCCAGATTAATATCACTTTATCTGATACACTTTTCTGGGTAATTCTCAGTGGGTATTAGAATCTCAGTTTTCTGTATGTGTGGAACACTTTATGGCTGGGCAGCCCTCTACCTTAAATGACTAATACAGTCCTCCACTAAATTAAGTATAAAGACAAAATAATTTTTCCAGACACTCAAGTCAGGTATACCACTTACTGACTTGTTAAAGCTGCTAACCTAGTATGCAATTATACTCTGCAGGGGGAACAAAAGCAGCCCAAATTTAAAAAAAATCAAAACTAATGAATCTTCATGTCTTTGCTCCCTCTAAAGTTGCTGCCTGAACTTCTTAACTGTGACCTCCTCTTGGGTTTCTAGCTCCTGTAAAGATATAATTTTGGCAATGACATAGCCATTTCTATATTGCTCCTAACTTCCTTAAATATTAAAGTTTATGTTTTACTATTCCAGATTATTGAACATAAAAAATATGTAATACATGGTAAGTTTGTTTTAGCATAAAGAAAAGGAAGAACTGCACAAAGACATGCTAATGTGTTTGAGTCCCTCAGAATGAGGGACTCAGATTGTACAGTGGCTGTAAGGGGTTGTACTAAGTACAGAGGGGGCATTAGACAGGAAGTTGCTGAATTACTTTCATTGTTACTTGGTATAGTTAGCTAAGGCAGCATAGTTTCCAATGTATTCTAAGGGCATTGCTGTTTCTTCTTCTTCTTCTTCTTCTTCTTCTTCTTCTTCTTCTTCTTCTTCTTCTTCTTCTTCTTCTTCTTTTTGTTTGTTTTTCGAGGCAGGGTTGCATTACTGTTTCTAATAGGATTTCTGCTACAACCACCTGTAAACATTAGTAAATATTAGAGATTTGAACATTTTTCTCTTGACACTTTAATGGGATACCTGGGTCTTTCTTTTGAGTCCTAAAACAATACCAGTGGTACCTTGCTGTAAGTCATGCATGTACACCTCAAAAATTATATATTAAGGCTTACTTCATCTGTGAAAACTAACCTAAAAGGTAAGTACTTTGCTCTTAATGTGTTCTTTCTTCCTGCCCTACCATTTAACAAATTTCAGAAAAAGTAAACAAAACTTCACATTTTAATTTGAAAGTAAACTTAGGCTCATTTTCAATCATGGTAAGACTAGAAGTTATTTCTTCATACCTGTGCCATTGATTGCTATACACCCGTTTATTACTTATCTTAAATGCAATCTTACCCTCAATTCTAGCTGGTGTTTGTAGTAAATTCTGAAGCCAAACATACTGTGCAGGGCTGCTTAATGTGATGTAGCACCTTAACTGGCACTGATTCAAAGCAAGAAGTTTGATTCACAAGTTATAGAGAAACAAAGAGGTATGGATAATAAGTGACAAGATGGCATCGAATGAAGTCACACAAAATAGGCAATGAGAGACCATTGGTGGCAAAAGGAAGCGTAAGAAAATTAAGCTGACCCAACCCCCAGTGGACCAGTGCTACTGTGCTTACATCATACGTGCTATTAAGAACCTACCATTGTAGAGGGATATTCTAGCTTGGGTACTTGCTATTGGATATTTTTATTTCCCCCTAAATTACAAAGTATTTTTTGGTTATAACATTATGAAGTTACAAACATTACATAGTATACTATTTTCAAATGCCTTTTACAACAGTTTAAAATGATTTAAATTTTTCTATAAGGCTCACCATTGTCTTTCTTATAAAACAGTCAAGTTTGGAAAATGACACGGCTCTGATCAGTAATGCACTTAGTAATAAATTGTACTAAAGCAATAGAGCTAGTTTACCCTTTCACAGAAGTGAAGCCATCCCTATACCCAGCTAAGTTACATGAAATCATGACAGGATTATGGTGCAGTTTACAGAACTAACTTAGTTTCAAAAAGCTGCTGATTTGCCTCGGAGGTTCTTTCCAATCTAATTTACGTCCCTCATCCAGGGAGCAGCTTGGATGATTGGTGGTTTCATAAAGCATTCTGAAAGGCCATTTCATTGGCCGTATGAAATAAACTTAGAGTGAGATTCCCTCTGCCTCATCTATGATAGAATGCCTCTTTCACAACGTGCAGTACAACTTTTATTGGAAATTGTCGTATTGCCGTAAAGTCAAACTCTTTGCTGTATGTCTGGTCATGCTCAGTGAATAAATATTTATGCCATGATTTAAGCATGGTCGTACGATCACTGTTGCTCACTTTGCTATGATTTCCTTATTCTCAAAGACTGATCCTCTTTTTAAAAAACCAGTTAAATTATAGAAAAAGAATTGTTTATGTGTCTGATTGCTTCTGGTCAAAGATTTTGGGTTTTGAAAGCTTGGTGTAGTCAATCTTAATAACCATGGCAACAGGAAAAACTGGTGAGAAAAAGTAAATCATTTTTAATGGTTCTTCCACTGTTTTGATTCCCTCCCTGTAACACATTACGCCAGCACATTGCTGGGATCACCTCCTTATATGGTGAGTAATCCTTAAAATTTCAAATTAAGTGGGCTTAGTATTTCCCACACATCATTAAATTTAAGCAGCTTTTATATCCATCAGCTATTCAACATTAATAAAAATAGACTTGTGTCAAATTTGCATATTAAAGTAAGTTTAGTTACAAACACCCTGAATAGCTTTATCATAATTCTCCTGGCTTACTATTTCATTTCATTCCCCCCATACATGTATTATTTTAAGATAAAATATTCTTTTAAGAATAATGAAATATGCCATCAAGTATTAGTTTATACATAATATTTAGACTCAAATATAAGTCTTCCATTCTTGAAATTGCAGTTATTAATAAGGATCCTGAGAAATAGCATTGCCATGGCAATGGATTGATGGAGAAGTAGTCACATGCTGTTGTTGGTCCTGTGATTTTTAAGAACAAATTGACAAATCAAAGTAGAGAAAAGTTAAACAGATAGACATTGCCTTATCGTGGAAGGTATATCATTTATAAAAAAGGATCCACATATCCATTGTGTGTGTGTTTATATATATATATATATATATTGCATAAGTACATTATGTATATAATCTATGTATTATATATTGTACATTTATTGTGTGTTTATATAATCATTATATATATTATCAAAAAAGAGGGCATCCATCAATATATAGTCACAGAAGTTTATAGTTTTTATTTAGCCACTGTATGAAAAAAAAAAAAACAACAGTTTATCTCTTCTCTGTTTTTAGTGTGGCCACTCTAAAGCAAACCCCTGTCAGTGAAGTGCCACTTGCTTCTTTAGTACAATTGCTGCTTGTATTGGATATAATCTCTGATTTTCAACAGCCACAGCTCTCTTAGAGTGGGCCTGGATACCCTTAGTCCTACTTCTCCTTTAGATCTATAAGAATGAATTCTATGTACTCATCGACACCAATAGGACCGATTTAAACTCTGACTTTCAGTCCCTTTTCATAAAGGATTTCAAAGACTCATTCTTAGCCCTCGCATACTGGAATTCAGTCTTTTTTTTTTTTTATCCCACTGGTACTATGAGTTCAACCTAACCTTTTCTTACTTTTTGTTCAGTTCCTTGTAACTTCTAAACAGTCACACATTCAGTACAGTGTGCTCGGAAAGCTGCTCATTATTGTAACTCTTACCTTGAGCGTGCTTCAAAACTGTGATGGGATTTCTCACTCCCTCCTTCTCTCTCTCCCTCTCTCTCTTGCCCCTCCTCTCTCTATCTCTCTGTGTCTGTCTCTCTACCTCTCTTTCTGTCTCTCTCTCTCTGCATAATAACTGCATATATGTGTGTTATATATATACATATATGTGTGCATTTATATGTATATATACATATATGTGTATATATGCATGTATGTGTAAAGTAAAGCAAAGCAAAGAGAAAGATAATCAGTTAATAGTAATGTCATGACTGAGGGGATGGCTTAGCTGGTACTGTACTTGCTCCATATTTGTTGAAACTGTCCATATCCGGTCACAGTAGACAAACTTATTTTAGCTGTTCAGAGTTCAGATTCAGCATCCTCAAGTGCCTTGATTCTGGGTAGAGCTAGTGGCTCACCTGCAATCCGGCATGCTGAAAGTCGGAGACAAGGTGTCCTTAGAGGAAGCAGCCTAGCTAGGCCAGCTTCCTCTCCAATTTTCCATTCAAACGAAATAGCTGCCTTAACATAGAAGACGGAGCACAGCTGAGAATCTCATCCAACATCAACCTCAGGCTGCACATGTGTGTGCACTAGCGCTCATACATGTGCAAACACACACACGTATGCGATACTTATGTTGCATTTTAAAATAAACCCGAAGGAAAAGTGCAATGAAAAGATTTTGCTTTCAATTTGTCTTGAGTATGATTTGAAATCTATAGAACACTGAGAATAATTGCTTGCCCAGAACAGAAGCTGAAAATGTCTTCATCATTGTTGCTTTTTTTGTTACCATTTTTATGTCAATGGCACTTGTTGTCATCACTGTTTCACCTCTTTTCCAGTTAACGAAATGTGTGAGTTGTATTCTAATCATGAACATATATTACAGTTTCCATCATAAGCATTAGGTTTTAATTTTATCATACAAAATATTGACATTAGATTTACAGTTAATATTTGACACACATGCCTGAATATTTCTGTTTTTTCTTCCAAAAGTGACTATATCAACCATCTAGCATCCACTAATAAGTGACTTTGTACATAATTATACGTTTGTTATTTGTGACTAGAAGTTTCCTACACAGCAATGCTCATATGCTACAGGAAGAGCTGTATTAAGACAGTTGTATTAAACTATGTCTACCAGATTGATGTTTTTTAGGGCAAAGCACATGGTTGGATTCCATCACAATCTCAAGGCTTAAAGTAAAATGACTGTTCTTGAACAAGGAAGTTAGTAAACAGATGAACATGTGTGTGTGTATTTAAAATAATGACAGTGTGTGTGTGTGTGTGTGTGTGTGTGTGTGTGTGTGTGTGTGTGTGTGTGTGTGTACACATACCCATGTGGAAGCCAGAGGCTTCTTTCCCCCTTATAAGTTGAAATAGAGTCTCTCACTTGAATCCAAGTGATTTGGCTGGTTTAGGCACTAGCTTACTCCCAGGCTCTCCTTGCTTGTCTCCTGTGTTCTGTGATTACAGGCAGGATGCATGTCCACCCATTTGTGTGGGTGTTAGGGATCTGGACTCTAGTCCTCACCTTTCCTAGCAACCAATTTACCCACTGTACCTTCTCTCCAGTTCTTGAAGTGACATTTATTTTTTTAAAAGCTTGTTTAAAAAAAATTTTTAAAGACTGTTGAGTTATATGAACAACATTAAATGATGTTGCTACATTGATTATTCCTATCTTTGTATCTGAATGGCAAAGTCACACTGAGGATACAATTGCAGATAAAAATGCAGTGTATATCAGAACTCTTACTCAGCACCAAGGGCTTTTAAGCTAATTATTGGGTGGCTGCACTCTGATGGGTGTGCTTGTGTCTTAGACCCACGCTATGTTGTCTTCCTTTGTGCTGTATGGCAATTATTTTTTTTTTACATCACAATGTGTTTTTTCCTAAACATAGCCTAACACTGTACACTTTATTTGCTATTCTTTATGCTTTAGGACACATTAAATAAAGAAGTGCTTTCCTATGGAGATATACAGGGCGCTGGACTTATTTCTCCTGCTTTAAGATAAGTTCAGCAATGTTTGAATTTAGCATTTGCAGAACCTGTTTCAATTTCAAGGTCTCTTTCAATTTTTCCTCTTTTCAGTGGAAGTGGAACAAAGTGAAATTGTATCCACAGGAGCTACCAGCTTTTATATATTTTTTTTTAAAGTAGAGCAGTACGAAGGGCTTAGAATTAAATTATATGCCCTTTGCAGGTAGTAAAAATTAATTGTGCTTTTTATTAAAAAAATTAAATGGTTTCATAAAAGTCAGAACAGATGAGTAGCTGAGGGTGTGGAAGGTGTTCTAACATCTCTCTCTCTCTCTCTCTCTCTCTCTCTCTCTCTCTCTCTGTCTCTCTCTCTCTCTGTCTCTCTCTCTCTCTGTCTATGTCTCTCTCTCTCTGTCTCTCTCTCTCTCTGTCTCTCTCTCTCTCTCTCTCTCTCTCTCTCTCTCTCTCTCTCTCTCTCTCTCTCTCTCAGAGAGTGGGGGTGGATAAAACTGGGAGAGAGAAAATTTCATGTATGAAAGCTAGGAATCAAAAGCTCATGTTTCTTACATGACTATGTAGTACAGAGTGGAAAATGTTAGGATATTTCTAAATATAAGGATGGGTAGCTGTCAAAATAGGAACAGCATCCGTACTCTCCAAATAAAACCAAGTAGGCAATTGATTTCTGATCACACAACAAGGTGGTAAAATGAGAACTGGTCCAACCAAAGCAAAGAGAGAAGAAATTTATGGCGGCCATCCTAAGCGGTTGGGGGATGAGTAACATAAGTTTATAGAGTAAACGGTTCCAAATCATCAGCAGACATCAAATCTGTGGATAAAATTATTAACCGTTATGAGTTCAAAGGTTTCCTAAAAAAACAAAACAAAACCACAACAAAAACCCTAAAAAACCCAAAGAACAACAACAACAACAACAACAACAACAAAACCACCCAGGAACACCTTTTCATGTAGATCCTTTGAGTTACTTCTTGTTCCATTTGCACATAGTGTTGAATCAAAGAATCTTTCTTTAAATGACAATGTATTTAAAAAGCTTCTCCATTTGTCCCTAGCACCCAGGGCTAGGTACAGCCACCTTCAAACTTTCTGAAAACCGTGATACCAATGGAAAAAAACAAATTCTAAAACGCACAAAAAGAGGACCAGCGAAACTCCTGAAGCTTTTGCAAGCTTCATCATAGAAAATAACTGGCTCACCTGCTTGGAGCATTAATTATTCCTACTAAAGTCCAAACCTTTTGCTGTAGAAACTGTTCCACATATTTCCCATATAAAATGTATTGCTTATATCCTGGCACAATTCACTACAATAATAAGCAATGGTTATTTGGTTATATAAATCATTCTAGAGGAATTCATTTCTCTCTCTGGGACAGTTCTGTATGTTCATAATCAGTGCCTTCCTATTTCATTCTGTAAAATGGCACAAGATTTGTTTCCATTTGTACCAATGAGGGAAAAGACCAGAAAAGGGTTTCTGGTCTCAAATGAACTGCCTCAGCATGGACATTTTTACATCTCAGTTTGCAAAACTTTGTGAGTGAACACGTGAAGATATTTAATGCAAACCACTGTAAGCTTTAACTGCACATGCAGGATGCATTTCTTTCTTTTGTGATCTCTGAAGAGATCACAAGGCTTGCGTGCCTTCAAGCATTGTGATAACTGATCGCTATCAAATGAGTTTATATTAACAACCTTTTGAGACATTTAGAAACCAGCATTAAAACTGAGATTAATATTGCTTGGCTGAAGTAAGCTCAGTGAAATTTTTGAAGTGAAGACCTCAGGGCTGTGTGAAGCCTCAGTAATGAAGAGCTCCCAGAACAAGTACTTATATGTGAGAATACAAATATAAGTATTTGTATGTGAGAATTTGTATTTACAACCTCAGCAACTATATGAACACTATGTGTGCTACTATGTGCCTATAACCCACGTGCTTGGAGATGGGTAGACACACCAGTCCTGCTATCTATCTGGCATAGAGCTCTATCCACAGCTGTAAGCTCCAGCTTCAGTCGAGAGCAACAGAAGACCCAGATGCCAACTTCCAACTACCTTGTATGCGTAAAATGGAAGATGTGGACTTGCATACACACCTATCACGCATGTGTGCATGCATGTGCATGTGCACGAGCACACACACACGGTAAATTAAATACTTAACTTTCTGTCATACATTTTGAACATAGCATAATAAGAAACAAATGGTAAAGGTCCATCTTAGGCATGACAGATATTTCTGGAGGGCATTGTGAAAATCCAGGAGCTTAGGAAGTAATAGAATTTGCATTTCCAAATAGGATTTTCACTACCCGGCAGCAGTTATTCATAAGGGCATTTCTGTACATACTAGCAGTCTCCCATATTCCCACCAAATTGTAATTGCTCTCCTGTCATTCACAAGGGATATCCCAGGACCTCCATCTTGGCCTGAAGGCACAGATGACATTGAACATTTTCACTAAGTACTTGCCATGTGCTGTGACTACAACCTGTGCAGCTTGGAGTATGTCTGGGTACTTAGCAGAGGTCATGATGACAAACTCTTTCCGAAGCAGAACAGAAAATGGTAAAGAGGTCATCATGCTTCCCACGATGGCATGCTAATTAAAACAGCACCTATTTAAAGTGAGTCTCAGGCTACAGGAGTGGCGGAAAGTGAACCTATGGACAAACCAAGACTGATTTTATCTTGTCTATTTGTAAGTATAATGAAGCGCTTAGAGGAGTAAAATTGGTTTAAAATAGATAAATTAGGTGAATTTTAGTATATCAGTAAGTGACCAGATTTCCACCTATAATTTAGGGTATTAAAATTATTTCCAATGGTCTATTACACATAAGATTTTGTAATATAACTCCATTATTGAGAATAACTAAAATGGCCTAATGATATGTAGTTTATTTACATTATAGTAAGATATCTGATACTTCCATGGTAGCTTAATGCTATAGATATAATTATAGATTTTTTAAAAACTCTATAGAAGCCTTAGACCTTATCTTATATTTGAAACATTAATTATGCACAGTAGCTCATGATACAATTATAACTTGAAAAGGAGTACATGTTAAATTGAAAATAAAATAAAAATTATGGATTCCAGTTCTAGTGATCTCCCTATATATATACTGATTACAAGTCTCTTTATAAAATGAGTTGAATGGCTCAATATTTTCTGCTTATACTACAAGGCAGGAAGGCATTTGTCATCCTTAAAAGAAACTTGGGTAACTAGGGTAGAGGGTAGAAAACAATATATCACCCATACCGAAGTTTTCTTTATATACAGAAATTCTTAATAAACTATGAATTTAGGTTATTTTTCAGCTCATACATATTTGTATATTTTCTCATAACAAGCTTATTCTGAGAAGAAAAAAACCTCATCAGTCATCTTACATCAACTTGATAAGGTATACTGAACGTGAAATGTGCTTTTACAAAATATTTTAAAAAGCTATTGTTAGCAGGTAAAATGATTTATTTTGAAATTAATTCGGGTTTCAAAACACATCATCTTGAACAGTTGTGCTATGCCATTTAAAATATGTATCTTAGATATTTAAATTAAACTTGAGTATGTATCTTTGAAATTAATTTGTGTGAGCATAGTATTTTTTGCATATGCTTCTATAAATTCTACTTATTTTTAATTTTGTTGCAATTTATTTTTTAATTATAATTGTAATACTTGACCATAAATACACATTTTTAACATCAAGAAATTATGCTGAATAATTTTTAAAAGGTATGATGTCACTGGCTTGTTATTCCAGCTGTAGAGAAGGTGAGTCAGGAGGGCAGTGACAGATTAGTCTAGGCTTCATAGTGACGTCTCGCCACTCTGGGCTATATAATAAGAATCTTTCTCAAATTAAAAAAGGTAAGAAAAAGAAATAAAACAGAGGGAAAAAAGTAAGAAAACACAAATAGTTGCATTACCACTGATGTCTTACCAATAGCAGATAGTAAGTAAGTACAAAGTTTTGATCTTGTGTTAACTTTCAACAAAAGAACTGGAACAAGGAGAGTGAATTTGGGTCATTCACCAAGGTAGGCTAAGATCTGATGCATTTCAAACTCAGAATATGCATTTGGAACCACACATAGTGGGTTGTTAAAGCTAGATTAAATATACCTCCCTCATATTTAATTAAACAATTGAAAGACACATTTATATTTTATGTATTATTATTTTTAAGAGAAAAGTCCTTTGTGTATTTGTTGTTTATTAGAGATTAATGAAGCACACTCTGGTGATTAATTACAGATTTTATTATATATTCATTAATTAGATAATTAGACAAATTAGACACTTTAGTTAATATTATGACTTCATAAAATCTATGATGTTATCAATTAAGAATCTGTCCCAACTTCTGAGATGCTACAGAGGGAAACTGTAAGTGAATTATTAGAACCCACAAAAATAATCAAAATATATTTTAATCACAGATATGTTTTTTCTTAAATTTTGTATTATTCAGTAAATTAAGTCTCATTTTCAGGCAAATTTCTTAGTGTCACTTATAAATTGGATCATTTAATTTTCACACACACAAAAAACCCTGTTGGTTAAGGTTATCAGGGTTAGTGAGGATGTAAGACCTAGAAGTTGTTTTTATATATAACACATAATTATAGTTGATGAGAAACATATTTAAGATTCCTCCTTTCTCCTCATCAGTTTTTTGCATACTATTTTAAACTACAAATGGAATATTTCTCAATCAAGTTTTCTTCAGTAAAACTTATGCCCCAAGTATATAGATTTTTCATGCCATTTTTAAAAATTTTTTATTATTAATTTATTCTTGTTACATCTCAATGGTTATCCCATTCCATTTTAAGAAAAAATTAAAAACTGAAAAAAAAAAAAAAACTTCCCCTCACTCCCCTTCACATTAAGAACATCCAATAGAAGCAAACAAAATTCCATTTCTTTGTTGAACAAAGAGAGGACTAACCACCCATTGCAAAGAAGACTCGGTATTTTGATTCCATTGTTGCTTTTGAGAGGGCAGATGTCGTTGAAAATTTCCACCTGAAGAGTGCAATCAGAAAGATGTAATCAGGCTTGTGTTGTCCTGAGTCCTTAGCAATGTACCTGGGTAGGGATTCACTTTAGTTTATTCTGCTTCTGCCTTCATGAACAGGGTTTATGAATTGGAGAATCATTGTCATTCATTGATTTTTGAAAAAGTCACAGCTATTATCTCTTTGAATATTTCTTTTTTATTATGTTATGGAGGTATGATTAGATTTGCTACTGAAAAGAATTAGATTTTCAGACTACATTAAAATAACAAAATCCATTTTTATTCTATTTCTATGAAATACAACTAATTCCACAGAGATAGAGGAAGTAAAAAGCACACACACACACACACACACACACACACACACACACACACACACACACAAACACCGAATTTGTGACCCAAAAGATTAAATTAGAAAACTGTTGGATAAAAATAATATCTTAGAAAACTGTTTCACATATGATGTTAAGTTGTGTTATAATGTGACAACTGGGGTCCACTTTATCGGGTAGATATAGTAATTCTAAATTTCTTGAAGCTCAAAGAAAACCCAGCGGTTTATAATATAAAATTTTACAGAGTGACACTGTTAATAAAATTATTGGTTAAGTTATTCAGTTAATGGAGATATCAAACCACTAAAAATTATAGGGTAATGGACAAAAATATGAAGGAATTCAAAACAACTGAGCAACAGAATGAATGGCTTTTTCAAAGTAGACCTCTGAACATTCAAACTGAAGAAATACAACTAATCTTTGTAAAAACCATATAGTGCTGGAGGAGGTCCCCCTCGGTCTCAGACCCAAGGGAGGGAAATAGGGTGAAAGCAGGAGAGAGGAATGGGAGGATACAATTGATGGGATAAAAAATTAATAAAATTTAAATTAAAGAAAATAAATTTATATATCAATTTAGACCAGTTTAAGAGAGAGAGAGAGAGAGAGAGAGAGAGAGAGAGAGAGAGAAAGAGAGAGGGATGATATTCATTTACTAATAAGAAATTTCAAGAAAACTAGAAAAGATTATCAGAATTCTTAAATGATAGAAGAAAAGAACAAATAAATTTGTTTGTACTTTGAGGCAGGGTTTCTCTGTGTAGACCAGGCTGTCTTCACACCTCACAGAGACCTGCCTGCCTCGACTTCCCTGAGTTCTGGGATTTCAGGCATGCGCCACCATGCCTGAAATCATATAATTTTTATTATACGAGTATGGGTGTTTTGCCTGCAACTATGTCTGTGCACTATTTGTATGTAGTTCCAAAGAAGCCAGAAAAAAAATGTCAAATATCCTGGAACTAAATTACAGAAAGTTCTGGAAGAGAAGCCACTGCTCTTTTAACCACTCAGTCATTTCTGCAGCTTTCACAAAGATATTTTTTAAAAAAGAAAGAAAACATTCTAATCAAAGCAAAAAAAAAAAAATTTAGTAATTTTGAAACATTTCAAAATAAAATTTCCAAGCTTAGATAACTTAGAGACTTTCTAACTGACACATAGCATTTTAAAAACATGTAGAGCTGACAAAACATGAATAAAAAAGTTACTTCAGTCCTAGCACATAGGAGGATCATGAGTGATGCTTGTCTGAGCTCGAACTGCCAGCCAGCATGGTTACATAGCAAGGCCCTGTTTCGAAAATCCAAAGTCAATAAACAACCAATTCCCAAAAGATCACATGTAATGTATTAAGTAATGATGTATTTTACTATGGTATTTTCAATATTTTCATAAATCAAATAATATCACTAAGAGATGTGAGGGGATGTCTGAGATGCAGAGAAAAAACACTTGTATGTGTACTTTCTGAAAAAACAAAGTCGCATCTTCTGAAATCAATAATAAAGACAGATGTCGTGAAATTAAAATAAGAATAGCAGGGGTTTTACAAAATATGTGAAAAATAGTTATTAAATGTGTAATAAAACCATTCAACTCCTTAATCAAGGGCTGCAAATAAGAGCCCAGTGAATTTCACATCTGTAGAATGGAAAGAGTTCAAATCTGACAATCTTAACATAGGAAAGAATGGTCATTATAGTGAAAATAAGTAGTGAATCAGACCTAGAAGTATTAATTATATGAAAATCAATTCCCAACATAACTGCAAGTAGAAAACTATTTGCAGATTATATATATGATGAAGGTCCGTATTGCCAAAGGGGGGAAAATCTAAAATTGTAAACAATTTATTGTTTAATGATATGTGCACATGTAACAAATTTATAAAGAAAATGATTCACAGCAAATTCAGGATGTGGGTTTTCTTCTGTGGGAAAGCACGGTGTGCCATTGGTATCATGTATGGTATGTATCATGGTGTCTGTGGTGTGTAAAACACTCATCCTACCATCTAATAAGTCACAGGACTTTCTTAGTATTACTTCTAGTGTATATTAAATACTAAAATTCTGATAATAAAGAAACATATCTGGATATTTGGTTGAGCAGGGAGTAAAATTCCTGGAAAGAAGCTGTGTCTGCAGAGACTGATCAGCTGATTCAAACTGCAGTGATGTGCATGGGTTGGGATGTTTCAGGCCCAGAGGCTAATCACTTTATCTCAGCTAGCTTTAACCCCCTGAACAGCTATTCTTTGCCCATCTCTGTGTCTGAACTAATAGCCTGTGCCTAATAGATAAAAACGTCTCAGAATCTATTAACTTACCAGACTATAAGCTTCCGCCAACATATAAGCTAAGAATTTGATCAGATAACATGCCAGGACTATAGAAAATCTTCTCTGTCTTGCTATAAATTTCTCTTGATGTACCCAGCACGTATTTTAAACTTGCCTTGATTTGGTATGTTCTTTGTTCTGTAATCAATAAAACTTCATTGACATGATTCTACATAGGAACATGGAATTTGAGGTAACCTAAATTAGTGTTCTTGGGTTATTTCCCTCAAGGTGAGAGCTGTAGGTGTTGTTGTCACTGCTTTTGTGGCTTTTTTTCTTTCTTTCTTTCTTCTTCTTTTCTTTCTTTCTTTCTTTCTCTTTCTTTCTTTCTTATTTCCTTTCTTCTCCTCTCTGTCTCTCTTCTCTCTCTTCTCCTCTCTTCTCTCCTTTTCTCTCTCCTTCTCTCTCTCTTCCTCTCTCTATTATCTCCTTTCTTTTCTCTTCTCTCTCTTCCTCTCTCCTCTCTTTCTTTCTTCTCTTTTCTTTCTTTCTTTCTTTCTTTTTGCATTGACATGTTCATTGGAAATGATCAACCATAGCCAGAAACAGAAGGGATAGCTCTGTTGTCCACAGGTAACAAATAGGGCAGTGAAAAATCAAGGCTAAGTCTAAGCTGCTCTAATGCATGAGCCTGCTTTCTGATTTATAGTAGCAGTGACACATTTCATCTCCCTTAGGATTGAATAAACAAGTTGTTGTTTTCCATTATAATTCAATTTATCCAGACTAGCTGTGTATTTCCATCAGGAGTACAAAAGCAGTATTTTGGTGTTTGCTTTGTTTTCTGGTTAGTCATTTTACTATATAAAACCACACTAGTGATATAGTGATAATAATTATAATAAAACATCATGGTTTAAGCTGAGAAGACAAATCATATTCTAAGCCCATTAATTAATTAATCAGTATATTTAATTACTGAGATGATAATACAGAGAAAACACCATCTTGGAATAACTCCAGTGCCTCTAAGTCTTTGCCCACAACCTTCAAATATTTGTTTCTATAAGGTTTTATGGGTCTGACTTTCACACGAACGCTGGTGCCCCATATTTGACCACGTCCCTTGGATGGGAGGCCTGGTTGCACTCAGAGGGAGGAAAGCAGGCTACCAAGAAGAGACTTGATACCCTATGAGCATATACAGGGGAGGAAGTCCCCCTCAGTCACAGTCATAGGGGAGAGGAGTAAGAGGAAAATGGGAGGGAGGGAGGAATGGAAGTATAGAAGGGATGGGATAACCATTGAGATGTAATATGAATAAATTAATAAAATATTTTTTAAAAATTAAAAAAAAGGTTTTATGTTTCCATTCTTTGAAGATTTAGACAGTTCAGTAGCAATTAGCAAAATACATTTTAATATTTTCTTTTCCTATGCACTCAACTACTATAATTTGACTATAATAAAGATCTCATAACTCTAGTTCGGTCCTTCCCTTCAAGTTTAAGATCAATTTCTCAGTAATTACCTTGTCTTACAAACTAATCAAGATAAACTTACCTGTGAAGCCCATTACTATCTTCCCTTCTTGAGTGCAAATAAACCCAGGGGCTGCTTAATCTTTAGAACAAAATCCTACTTAGATTTAAAAATGTTAGAATATTGTGAACATAAAACTCACTTGTCACCCGTTTTGTTTTTATTGTTTATTGTTTATTTATTTATTGTGTATACAGTACTCTGGCTGCATGTACACCTGCAGGTCAGAATAGGGCACCAGATCCCAGTATAGCTGGTTGTGAGCCATCCTGTGGTTGCTGGGAATTGAACTTAGGATGTCTGGAAGAGCAGACATAGCTCTTAACCTCTGAACCATCTCCCCAGTCCTGGTCTTGTTTTTAAAATATACTTTTAGGGTAGTAGTGACCTATGCACTGTGGATAGGCATGGGACTGCTTAATAAACCAAAAAGAACAGGGAAAAACCAAAACCATACATATTTAAAACAGTATTCAGCATCTGAGGAGATGATAGAGTTAGTAAAATTCTTTGTATATAAGCATGAGGGTCTCCCACACCAATGTGAAAGCTGGCCCTACTGAAAGGGTAGTACACTCCAGACACAGTACTGTTTTTCTTTCCTTCCTGGAACTTATTAGCCATTGAGTCTACTCAATCAATGAATTTTAGTTGGAGTGAAAATCCCTGTCTCAAAATTCAGGTGTGCCTGGAGAGGAGGAGGAAGCTACCCAACATTAAATCATGGCCTCCACATGTGCACACATAATGTGCATAGACTCACAAATAGACACACAGACACATATATACACACATAAAATAATAATAATGTATGAAGAGAACCCTTCCATAATCATTATGAGTTGATATCCTGAGCACAGGTTAAAATGAAGCATATGTATCAAGCACAAATATTTTTTATCTTAAATTTAGCATGTTTATAATATCTAGTGCCGTCAGGACAGTAAACATGAAAACAAGCAGAACTGTTTCAGTAGACTTTAATCTGTGAATAGAATAATATTGTGAGTGTTTAGTCTCCTTCTTTGTTACTCAAACACTGTAGAGTATTATAAATTTCAGGGATATTTATGGGAGTGTTATTTGATACATCTCAGAGTGAGGTCAGGAGTCATATTGAAATTCTTATTTAAAGGGTAATAAATAACTAAAAAAATGAAAATGTTCTGATGAATGAGCCTTCTCTGTCTGAGGAGCACTGCATCATTCTTAGTCAACTACTCTTTCATTTTCTTCGCACCCCATGAGACATTTAAGCTCACGCAGAGCTCTTTCCTGCTCTCCCTTTTCTCCAGAGTCTGGCTTACAAGAGGCTTCCAGGATGGCTATTGTCTCGACACATGGAGTAATTTCACCTGTGTGAATCTGATTTGTCATCCTAGATGGGTCATTCTACCTGTTTTATTTCTTACTTGATCCATTTCCCCCAGTTATGGCTGCTATGGCTGTAGCCATTAAACCCAGGGAGTTTTAGCTGTACACTGCCACAATAGTGAAATAAAGCTACTTTTTCTTTCAAAAGCCAAAATACAAATGTCCTGCTCTTAGTTTGGCTAAAATCATTAAAGTTTACAGTCCTTTAATCATACTCTCAATCTTTGAAGCACTTTGTCATACACACAATTCCATAGAGATTGATTGAGTCATGGAGGCCACTGAAGCCACTGAACTTTCCACTTATTTATTCTTCATTGAACACACACAGGACTCTAATTTTACTTCATAGGTTCTCTTTATGTACCCCCTTAATCATGATCACCTTCCTCATTGAACACACAGAAGACCTCAATCAATTTTATATTGTGGGCTCTCCTTATCTGGCCCATTTATCCTGATCACCCTGGAGCTGAGTTGATTGTATCTTAATGGCTAGTTAGTCTGTTCAACTCTTTCTTACTTCTTATCTCATTTGAATCTCAACACTGTTGGGCAGATTTCATTGGCATTGCAGATCTTTTTATCCTGAACTGAAAAGATAATGAACACATTCAAAGTTAACTCTTTAACACAGAATCTAGTAAGCAAATCAATCCTAAGCCAGTATCATACAAAATAAAGCAGTTATTCAAACGATTATATTTTCTTTCTTATTCTACTTAACTTGATTATATAAGGACATATTTATATTGCTTTGCTTCACTTTACTTATTTGGAAAATATAAAATATTATTTCTTAGTGTTTTAATCTGTTGTGTCCATGTATAAAATGAGCATTAACATAATAATTAATGTTCTAAGAGTGATTACAGATAAGCTTGTAGATGACTTAATCATATCATCAAAAACATGTCTTCTGACCAAAAATGTTGTTCTTTAATTTCACCTAAAATCATGTCACCTTCTAGATGAAAAATCTATGTAAATCAAATGCTACTCTATAGTGAGCAGACCCAAGTCTTACATATACAGCAACAATGAAGCTCTATATTCTAGTTTCAAACAATTTTCTCAAGATTTCATCTTACTACCTCTTATGTAACCTACCATGACCTTCAGTCAGTAGATGGAACTTACCATTCTTAAATGAGCTGTGTTCTTTCAGCAAAGGCTTAGTTTGGGCTGACTCACTAGTACAGAGTGCAGTCTATAGCTCAGCATGCTAGTGCGCTATTAGTTCAGCACTAAGAGCTCCAAGCCACATAGCCCATGCTATTTCTTGGAAGAGAAAAATATTGTCAGCTTTTTCTGGTTCCTATAGTCCATAGTAAATTGGTCATAACATTCACGATTTTTCCTTCACTACAGATCATAGTGTGCACCCCTACCTTTTGCTAGCCAAGCCAGCATCTGTGCTTTACATGTTTTGAGGAGGTCTCCACAGATGTCAAAAAGGGATGTGAATTGGGCAAAGAAGTGAGAATGATGCCTCAGTGAACATTGACATCATTAACCTGGATCAAGACTTCGAAAAGTGCAATATCAGGTTGATTATTCCCAACAAATTTAAACATGGGATGATTTGAAAATAGTTTTCTGGTATAATACAGTCCCTCGTGTTTATGGAAGAAGAATTATATGGACACTTGCCTCAGGCTGCATGTCATTTCTTCCAAGATTCTAGAGATAGACTACCCTTACTAGCTATTGGCCTAGAAAAGGTTCTAGGTCATACAGATTGCATAGAGGCCACTTGGGCTATTAGCCACCTCTGGTCCTGGTTGTGGAAGCTTGTGGCAGGTCTGGCTATACAGATAATGTGAGGGCCATTTAGACTATTAAATATCTCAGGTTCTGGTTGTGGGAGCTTGGAAAGCTTCTTGCAGTAAGAGTCATTTTAATTATTATGTTTCTCTGGTCCTGTTTATGAGAGCTTGATATGGCTTGGCCAACAGATAATGCAGGCTGTTAATCACTTCTAATTTCCTGCCTTCCGGAAAAACAAGTTATATGCCCTTTTCTTTGAAAGATTAGTCCTGAGAGTTTAACTTGTTGGTTTCTCTGGAGATCTGTGGGCGCAAGGACCTTCATGCTGTGCTCCCAACATCTTTTGTGTAGGGTTTATGAAAAGAAAACATAAAGCGCATAAATGAGCAAAAAATAACTTATGTATTAAACTAAGTATTAACTTAGCATATATGATATATTTTCTGTTAAATACTCAGTCTGATAAATATATCCTTGGTACACAGTTTCTTACTTTTTTCTTTCTTTGGAAAAAGTTTACCTATATGTGTTTTTGAAATTTTCTTTTTAAATGGAAAAGGGCATTTTCATCCCCATAAAGTTGTCTTTTTATGGAGCATATTCACCTTTGTCAGTTCACTAACTTAAATAAATTACGCTGCTTCACTGAAATCAATAGGAAAAGTCTGTCGTGAATACTTAGATCCCCTCAGTCATAGTCATAGGGGAGGGGATTAAGGGGAAAATGGGAGGGAGGGAGAAATGGGAGGATACAAGGGATGGGAAAACAATTGAGATGTAATATGAATATATTAATAAGATACATTTAAAAAGAATTTAAATTAAAAAGTTATGATGAAACATATCCTATCCGGTAACTGTTTTCTTTCAAGTAAAACTAGAAATTGTCTGAGACCACTACTACATTTACCAACATTTTCTACGTAGAGCTTTTCTCTTCAGCTAATCAAAAGTGATGGTATGCTCAAAAACAATGCAAATCCATCGAATTTATCTGGTATTTATGTTGAAAAGAAACTACTAGTAACAGAATCTGATTGTACTTACTTATTTATCATTAGCCCAATGAAGGAATATTACACCTGTCAACCCCACAGCTGGGCACCTACTAAAACTTGTGAGGTCCTGCAAGCAGTTATTCCCTGGTGCCTATATGAAGAGATCTAAGCTGAGATTTGAGGGATGTTTAGGTGTCTCTCCTCTGCCCAGGATGTTAGGGCAGCTCTTCTGCCTGCCATACTCCCTGCCATACTCCCTGCCATACTCCCTGCCATACTCCCTGCCATGTGCCTTAAACTAAACTCCATACTGTCACATAATGATGTGTATCCCTATGGATCTGAGCCACACCCATATTTGTTCTTTCTCTGGGTGTAGACCTCTGCCTCCAACACAAATTCAAACACTATCATCCTTAACCCTTGCTTGGAGTAAATAAATTATTATTGATTTACTAGATATTTATTCTCTTATGATTTAAATGAAGTACAATTCTCAACTAAATACTTTAAAATCAATGTCTAAAGCTGCTTCTTACATATTTTAGGACACAACTAAATGCATGAGAACATTGTCTTGCTCCCTTCTTTTTTTTTTTGAAATTGATTCCTGTTTGATTAGATGTTAAAAGAGATTGGTGATTATTAGGAGCTCAGATTAAAGAAAAGCTACCGTTTGCTGAGGTCATTAGGAAATGTGTTACAGTTGCAAAAGATATAGGACTTGTGATATATTTTTTCTTTTTAATTAACACATGTTAATTTTATGTATTCATGGATATAGTGTGATATTTCTATACTGTACTGTGCAATAATTAAGTCAGGGCAATTAACATTTTTCCAATCACTTATGTTTGGGGACTTTGAGCTCTTGCGTGCTAGCTCCTTATTAAACCTAAAATAGATGACTATGAGCCATAGGCATGCTACTACCATGCTGTGCAACACTAAAATTTTCTCTTTCTGTGTGTTAGTGCCTATTGCGCAATGATCCTCTGTGTCACCACTCTCTTCCCTTCTTAGCCTCTAGTAATCATTGTTCTATTTTATTACACTTTGATATACTTTTTGAAGTGGGAAACTAAACATTTTAGTCAATATATTGAAGTTGAAAGATTATGTTGAAACAGAAATATAGAAAATGTGGCTGTGTAATAAGGTGGACAAGCCAAACAGAAACAATTTATATTGTAAAGCAGTAAGGATAGATATAGAAAGTTAAGTTTATCTGGATCACAAAGGAGCTTAAAGTAAGTTTAGTTTTATTACCTAGACCATGGTCCTTTGTCTTATATACAGTAGGTAGTCAAAGAATAAATGGATGCATTTCATCAAAGACATGTAAGAATGTGTGAGCCTGCAGCCTGGAAAGATGGCTCAGCAGTTGAGAGCACTGGCTGTTCTTCTAGGAGACCCTGGATCTACACACAGTACTCACACAGTAGCTCATAACTGTCTGTATCTCCAGTTTCTGGGGGATCCAATGACCTCCTGTGGCCTCCATGGACACCAGGCACACGTGTGGTACGTAGAGACATACGCAAAACGAACATCCAAAAGCACAACATTTAAAAATTTAAAACAACATATAATACAGTTGCTGATAAATATGAGGGTGGATTGCAGAGTAGTGTAATAAGTAAGTGTCAGCTGATACAGCAGCTATGAAAACCAGTGTAGAGGTGTCCAAAAAAGTTAGCAGAAGATCTACCACATAATCCAGCGACACCCTTTTAGGTATATAAGCAAATAACTCTATGTCATACTATAGAGGTAGTTGCCCACCCATCTTCATTTCTGCTCTCCCAAAAAATAGCAAATGGAAAAAGCCTAGGTGCTCATCAACTAATGACTGGATAAAGAAGATGCAGCATATTTACACATTAAAATGTTATTAAGAAAGATGCAGTTATAAATCTACCGGGTCAATGGATGGAGCTGTGAATAACCATTCTGCATGAAGTAACCTAGACCATTTCCCCTCTGCCTCCCTTCAGAAAAAAAGCAGGCATTCCCAAAACATGAACCAAATGTGGTGCAACAAGCTACTACAAGACCAGGGACATAGAATCACACCAAGGCTGGGCAAGGCAACTTAATAGAATAAAAGGGTACCACAAGTAGGCAAGTAATCGGGGACAGTCACATTCCCATTATTAGGATTTCCACCTGCACCCCAAGCTACTCAGCCATAACCTGTATAGAGAGGACTTGGTCTGATTTCTATGAGTCCCATAAATTGATCCTTTGGGCCGTGTTCTCCTTTATGGTGTGTCCCTGATGCCCCCAGTTCTTCTGATGCTTCCTCCCCTTCCTTCACAGGACTCCTTTGGCCCTGCCCAATGCTGTGACATTCTACATTTGTTCCTTTCAGTTACAGCAAGAAGTTTCTCTTGGCTCTTTGATAATGATACTGCTAGGCTCCAGTCCCAGCGCTCCGTAGCCAGCACAAACTGTTGGTTGAAGTTTTTGTGGCCGGGTTGGTGTTATAATCTCCCTATCTGACAGAAGATGGCTGGTTCAGGCTCTAGGTCCCCTATTACTAAAGGTCTTTGCTAGGGTTACTCTCCATTGCACTCAGTTCCCATCTCACTAGTAATATGTACTTTTTAAAATTTTGAAGCTTTTTTTTTTAGTATAATTTATTCAGATTTCCTCCTTCTTTTACCCTATTCCCATCCTTTAGACATCTAACAGAAGGGTACCTCCTCCCTCACCACATGACCACAGCCTATTCATAAACATCAGAAAATTACTTAAGTGGTCATAAGAGTCAAGTTTGAAGAGAGGAGGGATAATGCATTGGTATAAAAAGTAATAAGGAGATGATGGGATGGGGATGGCTAAACTGGTGTTAGGAAGCAAGAGGATAGAGGAGAGAGTGTAGGGATAGACAAATAACACTAAAGACATTTACAAAAAGAAACATGGAAACCTACTGTTGTAGAAGATTGCATATATATATACATATATAGATACATATATATGAAAATGAAATGGAGATATTGTATAACAGAGAAACAATATCTCAGTAGGCATCAGAGACTAACAAATAAAAAGCTCAGATTTGGGAATGGTTTACTTCTTTTGATGTTGTTGTCCAGTGAAGTGCCACAGACCCTAAACATTACCTGCCATTGCGTATGCCTTTGATTTCACCTCCCAACTTGAATTTATTGCTTTATTGCTAACAACACCACAAACATGAGTCATAGAATGTGATGAGACCAAGCTTGTACAGTTCTGCAAGCTTCATCCTTCCTGGATAACATTCTTAGTACAGGAAAGCACTGTGCAAGCTACCAAAGGAGAAAAGGAATCATCAGTTATATTGAGCAAACATGTGAGTCACAGGAATGACTAGCCCAAAAGACGTAGCCACTGATGCAATGACAACAGGAACATCATGGGAGTAAGCAATCACTTAGTGGTTTGATTTCTTTTCAAATGGATAAGGGAGGTACGTGATGTAGGGATGATTTGATGAAGATACCAAATCCATATAAGTAGCTTAGGTGAGATAGAACCATGCAGTTAAAAGAGAAACGCTATGTGATTGATCTTAAAAATTCATATTCTGTTCATGACACAAAATATTGTACTGCAAAAATGCTTTTTCTCTCTTCTAAGTGGCTAAAGGATGATTCAGAATTTTTATCTCAAGTCAGAAAATTAACTCGAGTAAATATACACCAACGTGTGCACATGAACATACTTATATGGTCTGTTTATCTAAGCACCTACCATCATTATAGGCATAAAATAAAGTACTATCATAAAGAGGCTATTCCATTATTTACTCTTAAGTGCTCCTAATTTTTCCAGACTAATTCTGAAATTTGGCCAGAAAAACTCAGTCACACAGTTAAAGCAAAAATTGTCATTTGTAATATTTCTATTTCCCCTATTAATTTTATTTAAAAATATCATAACTTTTCAGAAAAATATACAAATGTGTCAGTAGATGTGTGATATTCTTACACTAAAACAATTACTGTACAGTGAGAAGAAGGCTGTATTTAGCTTCATCTACTAGTGTTTTGTTGGATGTTACAGTAGTGGAAAGTCACATAAAACTGAAAACCATGAAACTATCCAGACTCTTTCTACATATAATTAAATATTCTTTCCAATAAACCCATATATAAAATAATTAAAATATAAACAAGTATTAAATATAAAGGATGAAAAATATAAATCTACCGCTGAAAAATGGTACTTTTATTTACTTACAAGTAAACGACATACTACATAGCTTTCAATGTTTTTTTTTCTTTTAATTTCTGTTTCAGTGTTTTTAAGGAAATGTTACTTCATGTGTGACGATGTCACATAACAATGAATACATTGCAATCTGAAAATATCTTAAGTTAAATGTATACTGGATAGTTTACCATAAGGTGACATGAGCAAAAGTCATTTGAGAAGAGGTAACCACAATTAAGGAAATGTCTCTAGAAGACTGGGTTGTAACTAGGCCTATAAGGCATTTTCTTAGTTAGTGATTGGTGATGGAGGGGCAAGCCTGTTGTGGATGGTGCCATTCCTGAGTTGGGGGTCCTGGGTTCTGTAAGGAAGCAGGCTGAGGAAGCTATGAGTAGCAAGCTAGTAAGCAGTCTCCCCCTCACCCTTAACCCAAAGGCTTCTGCATCAGCTCCTGCTTCCAGGTTTCTGCACTGTTTCAGTTCCTGTCCTGACAATTCCTTTGATGATGAGCTGTCACAAACAAGTGTAAACCTAATAAACCCTTTCCTCTCCAACTTCATGATTCATTGCGGCAATAGAAACTACGAGTTAAGACAACTGAACATCACAGCCAGGCCTAGCACATTGTAACTGTGCTCAGAACAGGGATATCAGATTAAACTTGATGCATTTCACTTAACACATAACCTATTTTATAGTAAAAGGGACAATAAATCACTTGTCTTTTAAAATACTGCACAGAAACTTAAAACAGAAGGTCTACAGGAGTCTACTTTCACACCATTGTAAGTGCAAGTTATTATAAAGTGAGCCAATTCAGGGGCTGTGAATCAACATTACATGAAAAGAAGACATAAGTGGTCCAATAATTATTTAAGAAAGAACGCCAGAAAACTTTTTAAATAGAGAAGGAGATATAAATTCAGATATGAGAATGTTGAAGATTTCCTATGGATTCAGTCTAAATAAGCCAATAACAAGGACAATTATAATAAAAAGTTTTTTTAAAAAAATCACTGAAAGAAAAATGATATGACTAAAAACATCAAGAAAAACAAAAGCTAAAAATATATAAAGGCGCTGACAAGAGGTGTGCACATTTTAGCAGAGACATTGGAGACCAAAAGAGAGAGACGTAACTAAGGATAAGGGCAGAAGAAAGAAAATAACCATTTCTTATCCAGAAACTTTGTTCTGAAAAGCTGAGAAAGTGAAAGAAAAAGTTAAGGCAGTAAAGGCTTTCACGGGTAAGCCAAAGCAAGAAAGTTCATGGCCACCACACCTGTACTAGAAGGTTGCTAAGAAGCAGCATGGAAATAATTGAAAGTACAAAACTGATTGCTAACTGGAGATTTAACACAGTCTAACACTATAGTGTGGAGTCTAAGTCTCTTTTATCTTTAGGGTGGATATTTAAAGCCGAAATTTGGAATAATAGTTGATTTGCCAAGAGATAAAAAATAAAATCATAAGGGAAATGCACATCATTTGAATCATCCTTCCTGTGAACCTTCTGTATGTGTGTAAGAAGAACTGTTCTGAAAATCTGAGTGGTAGTGAGCAAGTGTGGAGAAGGAAGTATTGTGCACTGTTAGTGGGAATGTAAATTAGACAGTCACTGAGAAGAGAGTGAAGCTTATTTCAAAATGTAGTTATTCAAGATAGAATTACTGTGATGTCATGGTTTTAATAAGAGTGGCCCTGTAGGCTCACATATTGAAGGTTATCTCATCAGGGAATGGCACTACTTGGGAAGGCTGAAGAGGAAGTGTGTCACTGGTGTCAGGTTTCAAGGTTTCAAAAGTCCAAGGCCCAGCCCATGCCTCGCCCTCTTTCTGCTGCCTGTAGATCCAGAGGTAGAACTCTCAGTTACTTCTCCAGCACCGTACCTTCCTGCTTGCCACCATGCTCCCCTCCACAAAGCTAATGAGCTAACTCTCTGAAACTGTAAGCAGCAAGCCCCAGTTTATTGCTTTTTTATATGATTTCCTGTTGTCCTGGTGTCACTTTACAGCAATGGAAACCCTAACTAAGACATGTGTGATTCATAATGCATATATATATATAAATGAAATAAAATCTGTATGATAAAAGTATCTGTGGCCCTTGTGCACTGTAGTATTCAAAATATAATAATAAACTGTGTCTGTTAAAGAATAAATAAATTAAAAATGTTATATAAATATATAAATAAATATAAATTATAAACATATATATATAGAAATATTATTCATCTTTGGAAATGCAGAAAATTCAGTCATTAGCATAATCAACCTGACATTATACATGTGAAATTTTCCTGGTACAGAAAGCTGAGCTTGTACCTATTACTTGAAGCTTATTGTTTGAGTTCACAAAAGCCAAGTAGAATAGCAGTCAGTCATCAGGGATTACAGAACCTGGGGTCAGGAGATGCTCATAATAAACACAGGAAGTTTTTCTTAAAGGGGACTGTTACAGTAAATCATGTGATAATGTATGTTCCAAAATAATATATATATATATATATATATATATGTATGTGTATGTATGTACATATATGCTAACATATATGTATGCATACATGTATATATACATATATACATATGTGCACAGAATCTTTTCAGTTATTTCTACATATGAAAATTTTACATCTTTGTTAAGTTTCACTATTCTGTTACTTTGCTTGCGGTTATACAGTTTAAAAAAACCACCAAACTTTGCATATCTTATGAGGACTGATGAATAACTATCAGTTTTCCCTTGCAAATAAATGCCCTTGCTAGGTTTGGGTTGGTCAATTCAGTTTAAACTTATAAAGATCTGTTAATTCATATTGTTTGAGGTCAATTAGAAGCTGCTGTTCTTCTAGGTTTCAGACTAGGAATCCAGCACTTGGAGAACATTTTGAAATACAAAAACTATTCTAAATTTTAAGATAAAATATTATCATTTACATTTGACGAAATGAACAATAAATACAAAAAAATATTAAAGCACAAAATTTAGATGATTTAATCTTAGGCCACTTAAACACTTTGTACCTGATACAAATGATTTATTTGTATCCAAGTGAGATGGTGTTTTGTTCAGAGACTCATTAGAAACAGTTTTCTTGCTTGCATGCATTTTGAAGATTATTTTTAAAATGTATACTAGGTTTACTGATATCTAGACCTTATCTACTAGTGGTCATAACATTTCAGCTATTATTTGAAGTAGCATACAAGGTTCATTTTTGCAAAGCAAACAGCTGAATAACAGAAGACTGAGAAAGACATTACAGCAATCTTTAGTTCTCTTATAACCGCAACAGCAATAAATTTGTGTGTATGATTTCAAAAATTCTTTGCACTGTATCAGTTTAGCTATATGCAAGACAAGATAGGATACCAGAAAACAGCATCTGAGAATGTAGGACTGAAAGTAATAAAAAAGAATTATTTCCAGGAACCTCTGACTGTGCAGTTAACCTGTGCACTGCATTTTGCTACTTTTGCTTTTTATTTCTGTTTCTGTTACCTAGGCTGTCTTTAACTCTTGCTTCAGCCTCAAAACTAGCTGGAACTAGAAGTTCATCATCATACCCACCTTTGTATTTGGCCTTTTCTATATTTAGTTGCAACCACAGGGCCAGTTTGCTATAGGGTCAAATGAGCATAGCACTGAAATACTGCCTATTGACACTCCTATCTTATCCAGAACAATATCATAAATTAGTAGAGATAAAATGAAAGCTTCTTAAAGTCAAGCATTTTTAAAACTATTTTTGTTAATGCCCATGTTTACAGGGGCATTCATAAAACAGTAGAAATGCTTCACACAAATGAAAACTGCATGCATGAAGTTACAGAAAGGACTTGGCCTGTGTTTCAACAACCCTGATCGAATCCAATGCACATAGTTATTAGTTGAAAATCAGAGTCCTATAACTATATTAATCTCAGAGTTACAATCTGCCACATATTCAAATTCAGAGGTACTGAGAAGGGATTTTGTTTAGGATGGGAATGTATAACAAGAAGTAGTGAGATGTAGATGATTCATACTTTAAGTTATTTCAGCGTTTCTATTCTACTGTGTTCTCTATCTGTCTCTGCCTGTCTCTCTGTCTCTCTGTCTCTCTGTCTCTCTGTCTCTCTCTCTCTCTCTCCTCTCTCCTCTCCCTCTTCCTCTCTCCTCCTCTCTCTCTCGCCTCCCTCTCTCTCTCTCTCTCTCTGTGTGTGTGTATGTGCATGCTCTTGGATGTATACAATAGTTAAGAAATTAAAATCATTGCTTAAATCAGTGATCATATTAAATTATTTCAAAGATCGCATTTTATCAAAATCACTAAGCTAACAAACTTTTCCATGTTCTTACCTTGACATCTTTGACATTCATTCTTGTTCCCTCCTTCCCCACAAATATGTCATCAATGTCCACAAGGATGTACCTGTCCAAGGACAATGTCAGCCTCTTTCCAGACAGGAAGGAGATGGCGTCTAGGAAGATGAGCTTGTGCAACCAAAAGTTCAAGTTGTTACCAAAAAGTACTCGCTGGATCCCGTCGTGAAGCCCCAGGTCCTGAATTATTGTCGCATAAAGTGTTTTGCTGGACAAGAAAGAGAGGGACTTCTCTGTCTGTAACTCAGTTAAAAGCACTGGCTGGTAGGTAGAATGGTTATATTGGAAAATCGTCCAGTCTTCCCCAGGAAGAGGTCCCTTTTCAACCTTGGGGCCTTTGGTAATATGCAGAAGAGGAGACTGAGGGTTCACAGAGCAGTCCTTCAGAGCTAGATTATTGAACAAATTCAAAGGAAAACCTTTCAATTGTGTAGTCGGTAAGCTGTTCTCGTTGGCTTTATGAAAACCAATTATGCTAACACTGTATTCTATACAGTATTTTTCCAGAAGCTCTCGGTTCCATGAGTCCATGCTGACGTACTTTAGAATATTTTCATAAATTATCAATGTGTACTTCCCTTTGGCACTATCGGTTAGAGGTGGTATGTCCCCCTTGCCTGGCGCGATGACCATCTGGTACTGAAACCGGCTGGACTCCAAGATTGCTACAATATCTTGACCAAGTTGGGAATACTGGCTCTCTACAAAGAGGAGGACAGTGGGGTCAGTTTTGGATGTGTCAATAGGCTTGACGGTTTTCAGCTCTATGGACCGATAAGGGAGGATTTTGATGTCAGCGCACTCAGCTTCCGCAGTAGTTTCAATAAGTGTCATTTCCTGTTTGTAGCCAGAGTACAGGAAGTAGGCAGAAATGATGATGCTCACCAAGCAAAAGGTAGCCAAGAGAACAATCAATGTTCGAAAGCTTCTCCGAAACCTCACAATAAGATTCATTTTTAAAAATCAATGCTTTGGGAGCCTTTTTTTTTTTTTTTTTTTTTTATCGTGCCATGAAGAACATATAACAAGATGTTGCAAATTTCCCTTCCCAAACATTCATGTAACCATTGCAAATCATGGGAGACTCTCGAAGGGGTCACAAACGAGTCAAATTTGGTAGGCAGTGGACCAGGACGGCAACAGCTGAGACGCTATGTCCAAAAGCAAGAATTGCTGCAAGGTCCTTTAAACATCATCTGAAAGAGAGGAGAAATGTGATAGCTAAGAGCAAAAGGGAGGGGTGCTCCTGTTTGTGTTTGTATGCTTCCTGATACCTAATTAAAGATTATTCTAGTCTTGTTAAAATGGCAATATACTAATTGCATCTGCTGATTACTTGGGTCATAATATTTGACACATAGTCCGTTTATATTTTCATGGCTTCTAGAAAACTTCACATATGTTGATTTGCCTTTGTTCAGATATCCACATGTACATTAGGAACATATATTGAGATCACTTTCAACTAGTTATCTGGAAAGGAAGGGAAACAATGGAGGTGGAGAGAAAATTAGATGCATGATGTTAATACTTTGGTAAATTAGCTATTCTGACATAAGATAGTGACCTTTCTCTTTGAAAGCAAAAAGGAAAAGATATCAATTTTAAGTATTAAAACAGTTCTTTCTAATATGCAATAGTGATAAAAAACATATGGGACCAAATCTGTCAACCCAAAGAATAAGCAAAATTTAAATGTGACATTTATTTAACATCGGTTTGTTCTAAGTTATGATGATAGATCCATATACCACAATGGAGTATGCCTGTGTTTGCAGCCAGCTTCTGTCTTGACTGCAGGACTTACCCTTTATAGTCAATTTTCTCATTTCCCCATCATTAATGATAATGGCAAGTCGAGGTAAAAAAAAATCTGGCTTTAAAAGTGGTATAGAAGTAATGTTTACTATGTCCTGCATCAGAACTAAGAGAGGTTGGGATGATATTTTATGTAATGCCAAGAAATGTAATCTACTCTGTTTGCTTCTCTTACCCAGTGTTGTCTCTTAAACTAGGAAAAGGAAAAGGATAAGGCAGAGCTTGTAGATAGGGATATAAGACAATGTTAGAATATTAATTATATATATACATATACATATATATAGTGTGTTATATAATTTGTAAATGTATAGATATATACACATACAAATATATATATATATATATATATATATATGTGTGTGTGTGTGTGTGTGTGTGTGTGTGTGTGTGTGTGTGTGTGTGTATCAAGGCAATTTAGATAATTTAAAACATATTTGTAAACAAGCCATATAAAATTAAGAAAAAATAATTTCTGGATAATAGGAAGGCTACTTTAAAAGATGTTTGAAAAATGTAAAAATGTGTAGTAAGTTTTCTTAATGACTACAGCTTTATATGCTAAAAATTTAATTTGACCTTCACCTAATCTTCCATTCAGGATGAATTTGAGGACTGGTTAGCAGCAGAGTCATTTGGGAACTCTCCCTTCTTCTGGCTCTCCTGATTCAGAGAACATGCAAGGCACAGTCTGTGAATTACTTGTACGTCTGAAAAACCAGTATTTCCAAAATCAATACACCAAAGAAATCAAAAAGGCTTCAGCTCAGTTTTTATAAATAGGACTTACTTATGTTTTAAGAAATTTATAAACATCAGCAGAACGACCCACTCCACTTGTCACAGCAATGGAAGCCTTTCCCAAATGTCAGAATCCTGACCACTGCGCGGCGTTGGTGAGTGAAATGAGAGAGGGTCTTTAGGAGCTGCGTTACTTGCCCCAGTTTGAGATCCAAATAACGTATATTTTTTCTGTGTGTTATCCTTCCAAGTGTGGTGTATATAGACCACAGTGGAATTCACACCTCCTTCATAAATACCCTTTTTATTGTCATATATGTTTGAATAGGTTCAGGGATAAATCATTGCAAATTTCTAGTCATGAAATTAGTATCCAAAACAATTAAAAGACTATTGTAGTTAGGGCTGTTGTTTTGGTTTGTTTGTTTCGTTGTTTTTTTTTTTTTTTTTTCCCTGAAAATGAGAAACTCAATGAGAACTGGATGTAAAGGCTGGAAGTCACATTTAAAAATATCAGGCATTTATTACTTGAAGGTGCTCTGGTGAGAGCAGAATTTATCTGAGGTTGGAGAGGGAACAAAATAAGTCTTCTTGCCATTCGCTCCTTGCTGGAGTCATCACAAGGCATCACCTGCTCTCGTTGTTCTGTTATCCTTCCGTTATTAGTCTATTGTTTTTTTTAATCAGAACATTTCAATTTAGGTGGACTCTTAAAAGATCCTGATTAGGCTGTAAAATGTTTTTGACTAGAGAGATCTATGTTCCACCAGTTGCCCTGCTGAGGAACAACCGGAAGCTACAAACTTAACAGTCAGTGTAATTAAATTTAAACCCAATGAAAATAGCTTTCATTTCAGTGTTACAAGTCAAAACACTTACTAGAGAAGTGACTACATAAAATGCAGAGAGACCACCAAGGTGAACTGGTTAACTCAACACAAGGTGTAAGATGGATTGAGTTGAACATTACAGTATTTTCGCTAGGTTTGACTTTTGGTAATACCTTGGGAAAACACACTTGATCAAAACACCCCATTGCTATATTTCATGAATTCACATCTGTTGTCAGTAATTCTGCCGGTAATTTGCATACGCTTCTTATTAATGAGCCATACATACTCAATTAAAACTGTACTGTTTAAACATTTAACCATTTGTTTTAATTCACCAGTCTCCTTTGCGTTGAGTTTTCAAATTTGTAACTCTTTTTCGAAAAGATAATGCATTTTCCATACAAAAAATAAAATGAGACCAGAAGAGAAATAGTGACACACTTTATATACCATAAGGGAAGCAGTGCTTTAAAACATTGTTACTTGTATGTTGTATGTTTGTGTGAGAGTGTGTGTGTGTTTATGTTTTTGTGTGCTTGATGCATGTGTATCGGAGTATCTGTGTATTAGGGGAGGAATTCTGCTATAAGATAAGTTTTTGTGCCGTGGGAAAATGTGAGGTCAGAGAAGGCGCAAATTATTTAACGTCATTTTCAGAGAATTATAAATAAAAATGGAGTTATTGCTCAAGATTAAGGTGGTATGTGATACCGAATATGAAACCGTCTCTTGTTTACTCAATAGAACCGTAGACTAAACATCTATAGACTTCATTATTTTTTACCTGGAGTTCTTATCAGCTTCTAGGCTACAATATATCCTAATGATATTTTCAGGAGCAACCATATATTCATAAATCATAGCTGTTTCCAAATTGAAAGTTTAAAGCAATGAATAGCTGTTGCATTTAATCAAAATGACAATGGTTTGCGATTTTGTGGCATTCTAAAAAAAAAATTCTATTCTGGTAAATAACCTGTTGACTATTTCCCAACTTTTATGCACTTCATATTTTTTCCATTTTTACTGACATAATATAAATTTATTTTAGTGCCCAGAGTGTATATTTTTACTAGTGGAAATTCCTAAAAGTGCCATTTTCAGACATGATGATAACATTACTACCCCAATATTATACAGTACCATGATATTATACTAGGTACATAGCTCTGAGCTATCAGCTATATTCACACATCAAAAGATTATGAAGGGAAGTCAGTAAATAGAAGAGTAAATGTCAGGCAATTTCTTTTATCACTGTTTCCTGCAGATACATAAAGTGTGTATGTACCATTTTCTTAGGTCTTATTTCTGAGATGAAGAAACAGCATGATTTTTTAAAATAGAGTGTATCTTTATGATAATCAAGTGGAAAATATGTAATCATCTCATTTATTTTTAATAACATAAGGACATCAAAAATATGACTCTGTTTATATGTACAGTTGCTGTTTGCTATGTGAAGTTTAAGACACTTAACCGCAGTAGTAGAGATACTGTGTATGGCCAAGGTGCGCTCTTATCCTAACCTACTAATGCTCAGTACTTGAATCTTGTTTTTAGACTGAAGATTTCATCACTGAGTTATTTCCTTGATGACTAAACTAACAAACAAGCCTACAGAACACAGGGTCAGAATTGAAGAGAACTAATGAATTTAGAGCTCCTGAGTTTAATTTAGGTTTGCCTGCAATCCTGACAGTTCTTGTGGGACCTTCCGATGATCATGGGCAGATCTGTGACATCTGTCTGGTTTCCTGTGGATGTAGGAAGGAAGCTGACAGAGGGCATTCAGAATCAAGCATAGACAAGCCAAAAAGTCTTGATGTGTGCTTGGATTTGTTTCTAGATTGTTTTCCCCTTGGTGGAAGAAATAAAGGTGCTCCTGCCAGACCTCAACAAATGGACATTCATCAAGAACCTACTATTTTTCAATAAATGTACAAATTCAAATGGATCATGAACAAAACAGGCTATGTTCTATTGTTTTAATCTACTCTTTATTTCCTCTCTTGGTTAGTTATTTCTCTCTCCAAAAACCTGTTGTTGTTGTTGTTGTTGTTGATGATTTTTTTCTTGGTTTTTAGTAGTAAGTGATTTTCAAGTCATCAGTTTAAGACTTATACTCAGAAAATTAGTTTTATAGGTATGAGTGTTAATCACACAATATGCATGACAATGTTTACAATCTCTAATTGCCCTTCTTTTCTCTTAATATTAAAAATACACATGGGAGCCACAGAATGCTAGAGAATTGCAGTACCATGGCATCCTTCCCTGTTTAGATATAATTTCAGCACTTTTCTCTTGAAAGTGGGATTTGTTTTTTCTTTTCTATAAAGCATATCATCCATAAAGATGCTATGTAAAATACTACTAAAAACTCATAGCACTGCTCATTTCTTAAGAAAACCCGTATTTGACCACTTCCCCTGGATGGGGAGGCCTGGTGGCACTCAGAGGAAGGATAGCAGGCTACCAAGAAGAGACTTGATACCCTATGAGCATATACAGGGGGGAAAAGGTTCCCCTCGGTTACAGTCATAAGGGAAAAGAGTAAGGGGAAAATGGGAGGGAGGGAGGAATCGGAGGATACAAGGTATGGAATAACAGTTGAGATGTAATATGAATAAATTAATAAAATATATTTTAAAAAAGAAAACTCATGTGTTTTCAGACACTGAAAGCATTTTTTAAAAAACTGAAACTCAGAAGGTTGAGATAAAATGGAGCTTGTTTAACAAACCCTATTGTGATTTTCATGATATGTGACATTTTAATGGATTGATTACACAAAAACATCATTTTCGTCTTTCCCTCTTACTTGATATCGTGACATAACTAATTATAGTAAAACTAATAAGAATGATTAAATGATTAGGATTAAATGATTAAATTAAAACGATTTTTCTTTCATTGTCATTTTCCCCCCTTTTTCTACTCTTAAAACTTACAAACTCGTTAAGCCTGCTCAGATCACTCCTGCCCAGCTGTATGATTCACGAAGAAAACTGAGAGTGCTGGTTGAACAGCTTCAACATGATATAGGAAAGTGAGTGGACTCCCTACATGAATGTTTCCAACCTGGGTTCAAGAAATTCTCTGTTTGCTTCCCTATGCCTGAGAACAATGTGTATCCAGCTATTGCCTTTGGGTCCAAAAGTTTTAATATTTCTCTTCCTTACTCTTCAAAGCTAGGGATAATATTTCCCTACTGACTGCAAGAAGCACACACCCCTGTTTCTTTTGTAAAGACATGTGATTTTTTTCATGGTCTCGGGCTCCCCACACATTCATTACTCTTGCTGTATTGACGCTGCATTTATTTCAGTTAGCAGCTTTACGCAGAATAGTCTAGTCATCTGTATTTCACGCTCATCCTCTCCAGGCCTTCTATTATAGACATTTTCTGTAATTGAACAAGAGCATTAACATTTTCCTTCACATTTAAACTTAAATTAAAAAAAATATCTCTAGAGATGTAAAAGTAACACATAAAAAAGTGATTAACCACGTAAGCAATAATGAAAAGACATCTGGGAAATTTGTGTTGCTGTAACAAGGTAGACTTAGATCAAGGAACATTATTCGAAATGGGCATTCTACAATGACAAAGGGGTTATCACACCAAGAATAGACAACAGTATTCAATATGTGAGCCACTAATAGCAGAAATCCAAAAAAACTGGAACGTTGATTGACATGAAGAGTAAGCAGATATTTATACAATCGCAGCCCCAGACCTTAATACTTTTCCTTCAATAATTGCATAGAAAAAATTGCCACGTCTATCAACATTGTGAATCAATTTAATCTAATTGATAGGAGGGATAAATGGGAGGATAAATGGGATGGGATAATAATTGAGATACAATATGAATAAATCAACAAAATATATTAAAAAATAAAATAAAATAGAAAAAAAGTGATACAAAATAAATGAATGCATACACCCTCTTTTCAAGTACACAGGAAATAATCACCAATATAGATCACATGCTGGACGACAAAATGACAAAAGTCTCAATGGCCTCAAGACCAACCAAAGAACCATAACTGGGTAAAGCTCGATACAGCTCTTCCCATCACTGCTTAATTGTCCAGTGCCAAATGGTCAGTCCTGAAAGATATACATACAAGCAACACTCTCTGTGCTCAATGCATGCGATAACAATTAACGAAGAAAGAGGCCATGTATTTGAATGAGGACGATGAGTGGTACATGAAAGTTATTGATGGGAGCAAAAGGAATGGAGATATGTTGTGATTAAATTGCAATCACAAAAATTAAAAAGTTAAAATTATTAACATAAAAATAAATAAATAAAGATAATTAGTCTTAAAATGTAAGTATTCTGGCCAAAATAAAACGAAAACTAGATGTCAATAATAACAAAATGTCTACTATATCTCACGTACTTAGAAATTTACACACCTCTAAATGAACTTAAATTTTTGCAAGAGTTTTGCTGCCATATTCTTGTGAAATTCTCTTACCTTCTTTTTGGACTAGAGATGTGAACCATTTGCAATTGTGAAATGCATGGGGTTATTTTTCATTTCTCTAGGCATGGTCTACTGTTAACCATTTTTAGGAATCCAGCTTGGGTGAAACTTAGTAATCTTACAAAAGCTCATTGGTGTGTGTATTCTCAGTGTGCAGCTTACATCACAGTACAATTCAACTGACAAATCTCACATAGATTGCCATAAAGGCAGGGAGTATGATTCGCTCAAAGGGAAATCTTCAATATTCTGCAGAGTACCTGGAATTTCATGCACGCACACACACACACACACACACACACACACACACACACACACACACACACACAGACACACCCTTCAGAACCAGTAACAACTTATTTACTTTGTACATTTATTTACTCTTCTTTATCTAAAATATCAACTCTTATGGAAAGAAAGAACAGATAAGATCTCCAGTTTTTTTCATTGGGAAAAAGGATGCTTAGGAATGTTTATATTTCCGTTTCCATATGTGACTCCATTCTCTTTGGGAGATGAGGTGTGTGATCACCAACATATTGCTTATTTCTGCCTTTTACCTACTGGTTATAAAAACCCCACACACCAAAACAAAAAACAAAGAACGTTGAAATTGGGATTATCTTTGTGACTTCAAACACTAAAATTCTATAATCATGCAATTTAATGACTTCCTCTATTTGTGACAATCATTCACTATCTTTTTTTTTATAAATCTCTCAGGAACATGCTATTCCTATACTTTATTTGGGAACACACTTAAATATTTCGTTAACTGATTTATGGGCTTTTCTAAGGTGACTGTGTATATTCCCATAGCACACTCCATAGTTTCTCCTCTCACAGTCTGGTATTTTCCCTTCCTTCAAGCACAATTCAATACTAAGTTATAAAAACAGTATATCTGATATGATATTAAAGAAAATTATAATATTTTAAATGTTTTGCAACAATAATGATCAAGTCTATGTTTTAGAAATTGGGCATCAAACCACATGAAATGGGTTCCAAGTCACTTGTGAGACTACTGTGATGCATGATTTTGCTTGATGAGTCTCAATTTGTCAGATGTTTTAGATGTTATAACACACACACATATATACATATATGTTATATGTGTAATAACATGCTTATACATAACCTTAAGTTTTATGTATTGCAAGGCCCATGCATCTCTAACCATGTTCTGTGTTATGGGTAGCGAATGCACTTAAAGACAATTGTCTGTCTGGTTTCCCAATGTTTCTCAAGATCACTAGGGTAACAGGAGGTTGGGGATGCAAGGGAGTGACCTTGAGTTGATTTCAGTTCTTCCACGGGGACTTGGCCAGCAACGACTTTGTGAGACATAATAGCGAGGTCCTTGCAGTGGGTTTAGAGCTAGGCTGAAAAGCTAGAACATCTCAGTTCACCACCCTCACACAGGCGCTGACATGATTGCTTGTGTGACAAAGTTAAAGAGGACCCACAAACATACAGATTGTCATTAACCAGTCTCCATTTGTATGTCCATATGCCTCATGGTGTCTAGAAAATGTACAATTGTATTAATGCTGGTGTATTTTCCTTCAGAATTTATTTTTTATTTGAAAATTCCAAATGAGATCTAAACTTTCTTCTGATTTTAGGTGTAGCTATCATCTTAAAATTATTTTAGGTCTTTCTCAGCCTATCATAAATACATGGCACACAATGCCATACATTGGCACGTTCATTATCCTCTCTATTTCAATCATTAACTCTCTAGTTATGCTATGTTCTAGGGATCTTTTCCCAATGTCCTTTTTTGTTGTTGTTTATTGCAGAATTTCAGGAAAGTAAATTCACCTCTTGTTAATCAGAGCCAGCATTCGTGACACCCATAACACTGCCCATGTCAACAGAGTGACATGTGTCCCACAGTATGCGCTTTAATCTTTAATAAGTCATGAATACTTAAAGGTATTTTTGTATAAAAAATGATATATTTTTAAACATATAATGGGTAGCATATTATAAGTACATTATCTTTACTGAACTTGTGCAATACACAGGACATTGATAGAAATAAATGATGACTTTAGAACATAGGGAAAATATTTAAATGAAATAATTATTTTTTTCAATCCAATCAATATGTCATATAAATGTTCTATAAAAGGAAGTTAGTAAATCCTTTTGAATTTTGGTTTGGTAGCATTTGAAATCAATGGCCTGAATGAATATGCAATATTCATTTCAAGAACAAAATAAGACATTTATTTTTAAAATAAGTATTTATTTTTGAAAAATCATGAGGGTCTCCTAAATCTCTCAACACAAGAGGGCAATATTCTCTTATTTTTACTGCAAAAATAGACCCATCACACCTGTACTCCATATAAAGATTAAAGGGAAAGGAAAGCACTAACTAACAAGATGAGTCCACGGAGTGAAGGTAACTCTTATTGTGATGACTGTGCTGTCAACATTAGGAGAGATCAGGGAGTCTTAATGTTAAACATTAATTAAGCCTTAATTTCACACCTAATACATTTTAGTCAATTCTATTTCTCACATTTGCAGTGATCAGCTATTTGTATATCACGTATGTAGTTTGCTACATCTGAATTTGCATTTGTTTTTACATAGATATTCATGTTTATTTTAAATGCATAGCTCACCTAAACATGTAGCTGACTTTTGTGAACTTTCCAGGTCTAGATGATTTTCTTAAAGGAACAAGCTTTTTTTTTTTTTTCATTAATTTATTCTTGTTACATCTCAATGTTTATCCCATCCCTTGTATCCTCCCATTCCTCCCCCCGCCATTTTCCCATTATTCCCCTCCCCTATGACTGTTCCTGAGGGGGATTATGTCCCCCTATATATTCTCATAGGGTATCAAGTCTCTTCTTGGCTACTTGCTGTCCAGAACAAGCTTTAATTCAATATGATGAAGTGAATTTTTTTCACACTGATTCCACATTAAAAGTTATCTAAATTCTTATTTTATTTTATTAAAGATAAAATGCATTTTTCTTATATTGATATTCATTTTTTACATATCACTGTTATGTGAACATGCCTTATAATAAACTAACTTAATAGAAGTAATTTAAAGTTCTAGGTCTACTTAAATTATAAATAATACATAAAATGTTTAAAACAAATTTTACTATTCATTTATTTGTACATGTGTGCATCTCTCTCTCTCTCTCTCTCTCTCTCTCTCTCTCTCTCTCTCTCTCTGTGTGTGTGTGTGTGTGTGTACTTGCAGCACATGGATGCATGCACAATACACTCTTGTCTTCAAGTAAAGACCAAAGGATAGCTTTTGGAAGTCACTTCTCTTTACTAGTCTGTGAACTCTAAGGTGGATGGAAGATTCAAAATAGCTTGGTTGTCAGGATTGGAGGTACATGCCTCTCTGCACCATTTTATCTATCTAGCTTTCATTTTTAATATTTTTAAACAAGGCACGAAAACCTTAAAATTATATAATTAGGCCAAAATTAACATAAAATTCATGTTTGTGCTATGATGTTGGTTATCATACAACTCACTTTTCAGATATTAGTCAAGAACCATATCTGAAGAAATTTGAAACTGTGGCTATATTTCTATTCAGAGTGGTATTATCATTTATTAGTAAACAGGCCTCAGGATCCCAAATTCTGCTTCTCTGGGTAGAAGTTTCAACATGATGTGCACCCATTATAATTTATTGATTACCTGAGACTCTGGAAAAATACCTCTTCATCTGCAACTGCCTTGTGTATGATTGGAGAGATAATGGATCAGTAATGGTCATGCAATGAATCATCTTGAATAAAATGTATACAAACGTGGGAGGCTCATTTTCCTTCATGCACTGAGGGTTTCTTCAAATATACCTTCCTCTTAATAGTCAAGTAAATAGTAAAGAAAGGTATAATATGAATTCAGAAAAAAGTAACTAGAAGAAAACTGTCAAAAGAAGACTATGATTTCTAGGACGAAATTTAAAATATTAATTCAGTTCAGGTTCTAGTTAGTCAAGTATATATAGTATAAAAATGAGAGGGTGAGAATGAGACAGAGATCGGGTACTGGTGTGAAGTATGCTTACTATTAGAAAGAGGGAGGAGGAAGGGTGAGGGAGAGGGAGAGAGTTATTGAAGTTTCCACCTCAAACCTAATAGAAGGAGGTTAGCGTACTGTTTAGTAGTGGAGTGCTTGCCTGGCATGCATGGACTCAACCTTGCATTGGAAAGGAAATAACAAACAAACAAACAAAAAATAGTAGTGTACAAAAAAGTGAGAAGATAAAAACAATTTTAAAAAGCATGAGGCTCACACCTATAGTGACAGTACTCAGAAGGCTGATGTAGAAGGAGCAAATACGTGAGACCATGCAAATGCATTTAGTAAGTTGCAAGCCAGCATGAACTACCTAGTGAGACTCTGCCTCAAAAAAACAAAGCACCAAAAACAAGACCACACATTTCATTCATTGTTACACACACACACACACACACACACACACACACACACACAGAAGCACACACACCCAAATGTACACACGCACACACACAGATGAAACATTCATAAATAGTTCTGCTGCTCTTATTCATTATAGTAAGAGTAAATGAGCTAAATTTTCTTTTAAAAACCAAAAGTGAGCAGATTAAATAACACAAGGACATACTGAGTGCCTGGGATGTACAAAGAGCAGTGGCTGGGGAGTAGCCTTGGCAGGTAAAGTGCTTACCATGAAGAACTAAGCAATTGAGTTTGGGGGTCCCAATCCTGAACTTGCCAACAAGCAAATACGTTCTTTACAATCTTTCCAAACTAATCTTTTGAGGATCTTTTGTAGGTCTGATCTTTTAACCAATTCTCATGTAGTATTAGGGGGTACTAATAGTGACTGCAAGTGTGACCCCTCTAACACTGTATTTCTGTTTATAGGCCTATTCTTAAATGTTTTTTTTTTTCTTTTCCCAATCATTTCCACTGAGTCCTTTGGTCATATGTCAGCTGTTTTATCAAAATGAATAAATGTGTGTTTGTAACTAGTTCATAATATTAATATTATACATTTCACTACCAAGCCACAATTCCCCTATATAGTTCTTTGCCTATCAGCCCAACCTTAGCAGTACTGAAATATCAGACCACCTGTGAGTCATTATCCTTTTTCTCTTTCATCTTAACTCACAGAGTCACACTCTCCACTTTGTACTTTATGCAGTCAATCATTGGTTTCCTTTTCTTTTTCTTTCACAAGTGATCAAAACCTTTTCCCCTTTTGCTATTCACTCTTTTCTAAACAAGAACACTGACCAAATTATGCATTCTAAAAAAATCACTGAAAAAGAAACATCCTATTCTGGTTACATTCAGGATCCATGGCCTTCCCTGGTATCTTAACTGTAGAATATACATATATTTTGGTTTATTAAGTCAGCCTCCTCTCATGTGTTATTGTTTCATTTATTTTTCTCCCTTTTCCAACTTCTGCCATTTCATACCTTTTGTGACTCTCCTTTGATGATCATGTGACAAAAAATGTATCAGAGACATGCATGCCCCCACCATATGTACTCATTCTATTTTCCCACTTGATAGATTGCCCTTCTGCCTCAAGGTACCTAACCAAGGTGTGCTCATTGAAGATGATGCTATGATACTGCCCCACCCCATGGAGCTGCAGTAACATTTTCATCTTCTAGTGAACTATTCACACCAGCAAAGAAACATTCTGTTGTTTGTATCTTCTGTCACTCACCCCTTAATACATCACTCCAATTCTTTTCAGAGTATAGCAAAGCTTTTGCAGTGTTATGCTCAGTGTTTTTAGAGCCTGCTACAACTGGGCTCCCATAGATATGTCATCAAGAAACTCCCTGTTGAGGATTTTGTTATCAATAACTGATCTGTTTTATAGATCAGCAGCACTGTGCACCAGTCTTACACAATGGCCATTCAGTTTTGCAGAGGAACAATGAAAACAAACAAACTTCAAAGCTCATTAGACAGGTACAGTAATTGTGATAGTGTCTACTGAAAAGGCAGACAAAAAAGATCAATTGAAGAGAATAGTGAGTTCCTAAACAAACTCTCTCTAGAAAAACTGTCCTTTGACAAGGGAACAAAGGTGAATCTATAGAGAAAGGGTACTCTTTTCAAGAACTGATACTAGAACAAATGAACACGACATGTTGTGAGACAAAGACCATATGCACTTCCCCCAAATTACCTCAACTAGATCATAGATCACTTTATAACATATTGTACATTTACCTGAAGGTAAGTATAAGAAGCAAAATTATAATACTTTTAGAATATAAGATGCAAGAAGATTCATATGCCCTTGGTTCTGACAGTGAATTCAGAGCTCAGCATCAATCTATGAAATATTTCATTAAGATCTTTTCTCCGTGAAAGTCACTGTCAAGGATGAGAATGTAAGGTACATAATAGAAGGATTTATTTAGAGCAGGCATAACTGACGTTAAAAAACTCATACAAATAATTCTTAAAAATTCACAGTAAGAAAACTACCCAACTAAACAGAATGTTCACAAATGAATATGAAAGGATGGCTGTTACTGAGAGATGTTCCATATACATTCTGGGATTACAAGCCATAGGAGCAATGGGATACGGCTACTTAAGCACCTACGACCTGGGCTGAAGTCCAAACATCTGACTATACCAGATGCTGTGACAGTGTCAAACAACAGTCCTTCACATTCATTGCTTTTGAAAGAAACATCTGTACAATGGAATGCTAGTCAGTAACAAAATGACACGTCAAGCCACAGAACCTATCCAAAGACTGTTCAATATATGTTACTAAGAAAAAGAAACTATAAGAAAATACTACAAGCTTTATGATACTACATATGAGAAAATTTGAGAAAGACCAAAGTACGGTGACAGACGAAAGATTAGTAATTGAAGAGAGGAGAAGAAATGAAGAGAGTATAAGGGAGGTATAGGGTTTTTTGGGTAGTAAAACTAATCCATTACAGCATCTGTAAGACCCAAACAATCCCAGCACCATGATGAGATTTAGGTAGCTTTAATAAGTCACTTTTGGATTATTATTAAAGCTGATATCGTTGAGTGGGCTGTACTCCGGGGAAATTGTATCTTCTTAACAAATTCCCTAAGAATTTAAAGCTGTTCTGAAAACTAATGTCTGTTAATGAGAACAATGACATTTCTATTTTGTGGTGTTATAAGGTTTATGTATGAGAGAGAAGATGTGAAAGTATGTATGAGTGTGTGTGTGTGTGTGTGTGTGTGTGTGTGTGTGTGTGTGTCCATTATTCAGTGTGTATGATGCATGCAGGCATATGCATGTCGATATCAAAAGTAGGGTCTCTCCTTCCATCATGACAATTCCAGGTATCAACTTCTAGTTCTCAGGATGGCAGTAAGTGCCTTTGCCCAATGAGTTAATTCATAAAACAGAATGACATTCCTCAATTTACTTTGTTAAATTCTACTTTGTCATAATGTGTGTATTCTTGTCTGTAAATACAAACAGAGAAGTCACAGAAAAACCTCAGTCAGGCTATGTGTCAAGCACCCTTACCCACAGATCCATTGGGACAATCCTGAAACAATATTTTTAAAATGCCTATTTGTTTTCTTTTTTTTTTTTTTAAACATTTATTTATTTATTTAATCACTTTACAGTTCGACCCTAGGCCACTCCATTCTCTCTCATGTCCCCCTTGTCCCCTCCTCTTTCCCTTCTTCTTAAAGAAGGAGAGGCCCTCAAAGGGTACCAATGTACCCTGGCACCTCAAATCACAACAGACCTAAGAGCATCCTCTCCAACTGAGGCCAGCCAAGGCAGCCTAGCTATGGAAAAGGGATCCAGTGGCAGGTAGCCTAGTCAGAAACAGCCCCATCCCTTGTGGTTAGTGGAGCCACATGAAGACTAAGAATGTTTACTTGTTTTCAATCCCTCTGTACCCCCATGAAACCCTGAAGGTACCCCCATTCTTCATTTGCTACTTCTTTTCCTCTCACTTTTTTCACTTCCTTTTCAAAAAATATTGTGCTGAGCCACTAATCTCCACTAAGAGCTCAAGAAAACTTATGCTAGGAAGATGCCACACTTGAATCCAGACATAAAGGAATAATCGACTGTGCATTTCCAAGAGAAAAGCCAACATAGGGAAACAGAGGGAAAATAAAGTAAGTTGAGGAGGCAAGAGTGGTGGGCAGGCTGAGAACAACTGGAAGAATACAAAGAGATATGAAAAGAGAAGGTTTAATAGGAACGCTGATTTCGTCTCTGTAGGTGGGATACCCAAGGAAAGTATCTGGAGATTTCAGAGAGGGAGAAAATTCGCACATGCTGGAGCCATCAGAGCAGGATTTTCAGAAGACTGGAAATTGTTTTAATCAATTTGCTTGAAAACACCATTTATTAAATCTAACTAACTAACTAACTATATATATATATATATATATATATACACACACTCATATATGCTTGTTCAATATTTAAATGAAATAGTCTGAAAAAATAAGTAAGCAAAAACTATTTAACCTATTCAATAAAAAATAGAACAAGAGACTCTGTTTTGTGGAGAAGAGAGAAAAGGGAGACTTGAAACAGAAAGCAAACTCTCCATTCAAGAGCAGAGACGGAATGGCACAAACAATCTTACTGACATACAATAGTGTCTTCACTTTCAACACTTTTCTCTGGAAACTTAAGTTCATCTAACTGATAGTCAATGGCAATGAGATGATTGGCATGAACTGAAGGTTGCTCTGGCCTAGCTCAATACTCATTCTATAGAAGCCACTGTCCCAAGGTATATTAATTTGCATCCTTGTTAATAATCTCAGCAGACTAGCATGGAATTAGTCACCCATTAAACATAAAGCCCTTACTTTGTTCTCATAGTCTTATACCTAGAGGACTCTACAAAGATAGAGACCAATGAAGCCAGAATATAGAAACCTCATGACTTCCAAATGAGCAGAAGGGTGAAGAAAATTATTTTATAATATTTAAATAAAAGTTTCATCTCAACAAACCACGTGGATCTTTCTTAAAGTACAAGTTACAAAAGTAACTGCATTTTAATTGGCTTTTGAAAAATGATTTCAGTGTGTTTCTAATCCTGTTACAATTGTATTTACAACTTATCATAATACTATTTGAAATTTCCTACAAACATTATTTTAATGATTTTCATTTTGAAGTTATGTATTACTTTATCGTTATAAATGAAGTTTGCCAACATCAGAGTTAAGTAAAGACTGTTCTTTCTTAAAGCTAATTTCAAGCATTACTTCTCCACCACCCACTGTCTATGTAAAGTCATCTAAAGTAATCAATACAAAATTCCCAGAGAAAATTTAGATCAATCTGGGCAACATAGTTAATGTCTACTTTGCACTTGAGTGGAAGATCTCATGATTTCCCATTTCCTTTTTCATCTTCATGTGGCATTATAATGGTGTTTATGTAACATTTAATATTACTGACTAAGCAGATGGTAATTGAAAACAAATCCTAAAAGAACACTAGAATAAAAATTCTAGTTAACAAAATAATTGTGTAAGAACTTGAAGAATGACAACAAGGAGACGCTACTATCTAGAGAAGTGGTGTGACAAAGTCAACATCATCCTTTGCTCTTATTCTATATCACTTTCTGAACATCAATAAATATATTTTCATTGTCTGGCAATACATTTATTAATAAATTTAGGAAAATAGAAAAGTTTTTGTGCTGATTATTATTTTAATCAAAGTAGTATCCAGTGTGGTTTCCTTTGACTTATTTAATTTGCTAGGAGCCATATGGGTAATGCTGTATCCAAAGTAGACATGTTCCACTCAGTTACATTAGTAGTTTCAGTATTTTCACATTTTTGCTCTATATTTATTTCAACTTTTTATAGATACAACACAATGCAGTGGAAGATTGTTCATCATTTGGAAATAACATGAAATGTAATATGTTAAAACTATCATCCTAATGAAAGATACAAAATCCTCAGTTTTGAAAGGAAAAAACAAAATTGATATAAAATGTTGAGAAAATATCTGAGATAATGCTTTCTGAGCTGCTGCTTTGTTAATACTTGAGAACTGAAGTTTAGCAGTGTTAAGGGTGGATATACTAAATGCAATAAGCACTGCACTAAAAACTTCACTCAGCAAGTTGACTTAATAAAAACTAGTGGACAATTATCAAGTGTAAAATGTGATGTTCTTTGGAACATTTGGCAACTAGGAGTTAAAGTGATCTTGTTAACCTGTGGAAGAATGAGATCACTTTATAATATACAAATAGATATATGAAAAGATAAAAAATACTTATCATTATACTCCCAGTCCAGGTCAATATTACTAATATGTTATATAAAGTTGTGAACTATATTGGTATGGACCATTAAGAGATGGCGGTTATGCCTTATGTTTTCATTGAGTGATTATAGCAGTGAGAATAGAAAATTTAGCATGAATCTGTGCACATGTATTAACTTACTGGAGAGATAGATTTCCAGATGACTTAAGAAATGGTTTATCTTGCTTCTTTCTATCTGGTTTCATATTTGAAAGGTTTGTCTTCTTCATTCCTTCAATTTGCACAAACCTCCTCTTCTCCACCATGCCAGGGAGTCAAGTTAGATGATTAGGAACTTTTTCTTAGTGGTTTCCACTCATATCTATGCTTCGATTTCTTTATTCCTTTTGTTTCATTTACTGGTTAGTTTTTAAGGCTAGATGAATGTATATTACGCATTCATCAGTGAAGTTTGACCTTTTCTATTAGATCATCAATATTCAAATATGATGCAGATATAGTAGAGACAGGATGAAAAGTTGACTGAGATCTTTATTTCCAAGTGGAAAGTATTGAGAAGAGGTTAGAAATAGTCAATCCCCATCCAGGGTTGCTTTGAAGCAGAGCCAAAATTATACTATAGGTCAATGTCAGATTACTGATGCCTATAATTAAATTTTAATTCCATTAATTTTAAATGCCCGAAGTTTCCAACTTTGCTAATATTTTAAAATTTATTTTCATATCCTACCACTACAGCACTTCTATAAAGTAGGCATTCTAACCCCACTCATAGGGTCTGAACACTGGCCACAGAAATGTTTTTTAATCTTCTAAAGATTTACTCAGAAAAAGGGCTAGCTGGACTTAGAACCAATATTGAGTTAGCAAAAGTTTATTGTTATGGTGCCCTGTGCTAGGTCTTGACATTTATTTTTAAAACTAACACTAACTTGTACGGCTTGCATAAATGTGTGTCTGAATAGAGGGCTTCCATTCCCAAAGTATTCAAATAAAAACTATGAGCAAATAAAAGTTCAGAGAAAGCACGGATATTGTATTTATCAATGTCATTATTTGCATATCTTAGTTACTAGACTGGTTTAAAAGACCAATAAAGCACCATGTTTACATTTGAAAACTATACTTTCAGAAAAACATTTTTTTCATCACTTCTTATTTCCAAAGACATTAGACACTATATAAATAAAACTTCTGAGAAATTCTGCTGGGTTCAGTGCTGGAGTCAGGTAGTCAAGAGTGCTTACTCAGAACATTTTTATGTTAACATCATAACACAGAAAAGCAATAATAAAACTTTTAAGCAATATATATATGGATATATAGATATATAGATATATCTGTTATTTAAGGCAGACGATGCTTTGTTCTAAATCTTCCAGACGGATAGTTTGACCTGTGTTGGTTGCTTTGATTAAGCAGTATCTCACTGATTTCTGGAATTACTTTTCTTGATACTGTAAAGAAATGCCTTCTTAATCTCTTTCATATTTTAGTTTTATTATATCAGATATAACACTTATACTTCTGACAATAAATACTGGTCCTTTGTGGCACCTTCTATTCAAATATCACCATTTGTTTAACTGTTGAGTACATGGCATAGTTCCCACATGTTCCTCGTGGTCTTCATTTACCCAAACCCTGCTTACTGTCTACTCTTTTTTTTTTAATTTTTTTTATTAATTTATTCTTGTTACATCTCAATGGTTATCCCACCCCTTGTATCCTCCTATTCTTCCCTCCCTCCCATTTTCCCGTTATTCCCTCCCCTATGACTGTTTCTGAGGGGGATTACCTCCCCCTGTATACTGTCTACTCTTTAAGCAGTCCTTTTTTTCCTGTTTTTTTCCCTTTTTTTATTATTAATTTCTTCAAATCACATCTCAGTTGTTAGCCCATCCCTTGTATTCTCCCATTCCTCCCTTGCTCCCACTTCCCCCCCCCATTCCCCTCCCCTATGTCTGTGACTGAGGGAGACCTCCTCCCCCTGTATATGCTCATAGGGTATCGAGTCTCTTCTTGATGACCTACTATCCTTCCTCTGAGTGCCACCAGGTATCTCCATCCAAGGGACATGGTCAAATATGGGGCACCAGAGTTTGTGTGAAAGTCAGATCTCCTTCTCTACTTAACGGTGGAGAATGTCCTGTCCATCGGCTAGTCTGCATGGGGGTTCAAAGTTTACTGCCTATATTTTCCTTGACTGGTGTCATAGTTTGAGGAGGACCCCAGGGCCCATACCCGCCTGTAGTTTTCCAGGACCCTCTGGATCCTTTAAGCACTCTTACACTAAAAACTTTATTTAAATATGAATGGATGACTAACACAGGAATATCAATTATATCATGAGGTAATTGACACTGAGATATAACCATACAGGACAAATAAATGGCGCCTGGTGCAATATTGAAGAAAAAGAAGAAGTGCCAGAGAAGACTGTGCATAATCCAAGGCATTAGCAACCTAAGAATGACAGATAGAACAAATGATGTCAGATCTGTTCTAGCAAGATGGTTGACAATCGTTTCCTTGATGCTGACACTATGATTTCATTAACGCCTTCTTAGGCAGTGTTAATGATATAGTACATAGACTTACCCCAGTTTTGCCTCTTATTGAGCTTGAATTAATTTGTAATTGGTGAAAATTACATATATTTTCAGGTAGTCAGTAGTTAAACACATCATTCTAGATCATTCTTTAGATCCACCACTCAGTTAACTGAGTGATAGTTTTGGACTTTGTGGCTCATACACATACCAGTTTGTGAAAATAAGATGCTAAACCAGCTCTACTATTGCTTAGGCTTCAACAGTATCATTAGCTTTTAGGAGATACACATGGGAAAAATAATATATGTCAAAGTTAGTTTTTAAGGACTTCGAGCCAAACAGAATAGAGGCAAAATTGAAAACTCTATTCTGTAAAATCTTATAGTTTTATTTTACAAGAAAGAAACACCAAGGTTACTCCACAGCCCAAACTTATCCATGTAGCTCCCCAGAAATGTGAAGATAACCAATAGGAGAAGAAAAAAATCAGTATTTTATCTTGCATATTATAAGAGATTGCAAGAACTACTCATATTATTTTTCTTATGGGGAAAAATAAACATCTTGTTGAGTTTGACACTTACATTTAAAGTGTATTTTCTGAGGGACAGTTTTTGAGAAGTATATTTACTAACAAGCACTATCTATAATTTTCATTTTTACCTTTGCTCCCCACCTTCATTTATTTATCTTGACAGGACTCATGGCCACTTCTCTTTTCTACCACCAGAGGACAGTCCTCATGAGAATGGGATTCTCTATCCTAGTATCTATCACATAGTAAAGAAAGTAATATTTATTATTATGATCACAGAAGTACTAAATTGAGTTCATCTTCTATTGGTCAATTTTCAGATCACTTTTGTGGTTAGTAAGAAAATGTTTTATTTGAAGGAAAGCTCCCTTACAAACTAAGATATGAGCAACCATATACTCTAATTAATCCATAAACATAGCTTACAAATAGGTGTTTGTGCGTCACTTTTCCTTTTAGAATTCATGAACTCTTACTTGGAGTGACATGAAATTTCAGGAAAGATGGTTTGAGAAGCAGATCACATTTACATTCCGATTCTAATTATTCTGTTGCTCTTTAAAATAATGAACAGAATTAGGACTTTTATGTGCATTTGTAGGAGCATATGCATCTCTACATCTGTTTCCTCTCCTTGTATTAATCTTCAATGTTGCTATATTTATTTCTGAGGTTTAAATGATTTTTTTTTAAATGTAGGCGTGAAACACTATTCAGTGCATCAAGAACTCTTTAGAAAAGTCTGGTGAAATATGACAAATCTTGTGGATAAGGTAGTCTACAACTGGGTTTCTGATTCCGGAATGGAGTCAAGCCAAACTATCTAAATGTGTACAATCGCTGTCCATCCTATCTTCTTCTCCCATTAGCATGGCACTTGTCCTTTTGGCCTGCTATTTGGATGTTACTATGTTTAAACTACTAAATATATAAATGATTAATAATGATGTTTAAACAAAAATTACAATGAGCCTTTACTTTTATTATTTTATTTTTAACTCTATAGCATATTTTGGTGTTGGAAAATATTCTGCTGTGCATGAAAGAGAACATATGCACAGGGAACAGATAACACTTTGTAAGGGATTTAGAAAGTAAATGTCCCGTCAACATACCAGGAAAATAGCTGTTATCTTGAGAGCGAATTTTCCTATACAAATTTCCCATTTTATATTGCTTCATTCCTTCCTGCTTTGATCAACTTTTTCCATACTTCTCCCTGCTTGCTTACAGTGTTCAACCCAGGTCCTGCATTTACTGTCACTCTGGACACGAATGGTTAGCTCACCAGCTGTGCACTAAACTGTCATGGCAAAAGTGAATGGTGGGAAACACAAGCAAAGAAGGATACCTGTGAGACAGACTGGTTAGGGGATGATCTAACCAGTACAAATGAAGAAGGATAAAAAAGAAAAGCAAGGACAGCAAAGGTGAAAACAACAGGACAGTAGAAATAATCAGAGGTGATGTTTCCCCACATTTACTTTTTTGCTTGGACATACTGCACCTGGTCTGTTGACTTTCAGTTTCTATGTGGTTATAGTTTAAGATTGGTAAGTAATTTTAATGAGGACTAGAGGTAAATCAGGGGTGTACCACTTGCTTTGTATGTATATGTAAAAAGTCCTGTCTTTGAGCCCAAGCACTGCAAGAAAAGATATTTAAAAAATATAAAAGAAAAGCAAAATCAGTTAGATATGATGATAAAATGTTTGGATTTGGATGATCTCAATTTGGGAACATGAGGGGTTTATGCTAACATCTGCGTGTCTGTTGCTTTCTTACATGCGGATTTTTATTGAAGTTTTTGAATCTTTCAAACAGCTATTTGTATGACCAATAAGGTAAGATTTGGGGACAAAAATTTAATTCTACAACCCAATAATGTTGTTATCTAGTTTGGTTTCAAAAACACCCCAAACGCATCAGAGCGTGTTGTCAAGCAATTGGCCACAAGTCATTTTAGCCCTTCATGTTTTCACAGGCACTCCTTTAGGTTTGAGTAATTAACAATAATTATTCACTTACAGTCCAAAAGGCATATTATGTCTTTTTAATAATACTTAAAAATAATATATATTTGTATTTATTCAGAGGAACATCTGAAATTCACTACTGATTTTACCATCATAAAATCTATTTTGTTAAACCCCTGTGTCATGATTGAATTATATTCATTTTTGTTGTTGTTGTTTGTTTTTTGAGACAGGGTTTCTCTGTGTAGCCTTGCCTGTCCTGGACTCGCTTTTTAGACCAGGCTGGCCTTGAACTCACAATGATCCACCTGTCTCTGCCTCCCGCCTACTAGGATTAAAGGCATGAGCCACCATGCCCAGCATGAATTATTTTTATATTAAGAGTTATACTAAATTGTATGGCTCAGCCGTTAAAGGCTAGGCTCACAACCATAAATATACTAAATTGTAATCAGACAAAGAATATATATATATATATATATATATATATATATATATATATATATATTGTAATATCTAAAGCAACTTTAAAGGTAGAAATGTACAGGAAGTTACTATTTTCATCTCAAAATTATTCTCATTTCAAAACTATTTTTTGAAATATCTGATGCTTTAGTGAGTTTGATATTATTTATCAGATTATCTGAATTATTGCGGAATCTCTACCTAGACACGATTATTACTTAAATGAATTTTTAAAAATCTAGCTTGAAATGGGATATGGTCCCTTAGAAACAGAGATAAAGAAAGACTGGGAATATGCTACAGGCACATGAGTTCTATGTTATCATCACCTGTTCTAACTACTGAAGATTAAAGGAAAAAAAAAGTCAAAAGGAGAGTACACTTAACACTCTGTCTAACAACATAGCTGAAAGTTTCCTAAGTGTTAGGGGGAGGGTGGTTGGCTGTTACATCGTGATGGCTGAAGGCAGTAGCCTAGTGTCTGGCACCTGACCTATTTCTCTCACTTTGTGAACTTACAATAAATGACAGATAGCATCTCCTTTTCCTAGTTATTTAGTGGGTACGTAAGGAATAGGAGTTCACCTTTTGTTGTGTATCTACAGCGCCGTAAAGGTGTTTGGAAGCTCTACTTTGACAGGACTTTTTCTAGGCTGGTTGCTTGAAGAAAACCTTGAAGTTCTTTGTTTTGGCATAGGCCCATATACAGCACATCTGATCTCCGTGCCATTCTAAGCTAGTACCTGGACAAGGCATTTCATCACTCCTATCCTTCCCGGTGCACAGTGTGCTTTACGGGATTTATGCAATGATTTTATTCTAGCAACCTTTGATAAAGAAGAAACCTTTGTTACTTTACAGTTTTGCTGTAGTCTTGACAATATATTTGCTCCTGAAATATTCTGGTTTGTACAGGTTAGACTTAAAACATAATGCGTTATCAATAAATTTCAGCCCAAGGGAAAAAAATTAGCCTTCTGGGTGAGTAGCTCCTCAGGCTTGGCTGACAGCCAGGACTGAAATTCTAGCTTTACTTTATAAGTTTCCCCAGCAGCTTTCCAAATCTGGAGAGGCAGCCTCAGCCAGAACCTTCTAGTTTGAACACAGTATGCTAAATGCTTCTCTCTTCTCCCTGAGTAGTTGCTACTAAATGAAATAGAGTATTATGGGATTTTATTCTCACAGGCTACTTTTCTATTCAAAAAGAAAGTGAGAGGAGATCACAGATACATTAAACTTCTTGGCAACAAGTATGGTATGGGCTACAAACATGTATGTAGCATTTAAGGACAGTAGCTCTGGTGTTGAGATTAATTAAGAATCTGATTTTTTTTTAATATGATCCTAGCATAGCAGCCTTCATGGAAGAGGAAAGAATCAGTACAAAAAAGATATAGGCGTTTTCATGCAATAAAAAACCAAAAAACCTGTGTCTTGGGTGAATGTACATACAGGTATGATATGTGTATGTGCGTTTATATCTTGGTTTTCAAATATAAAAGATGAAACTATGGTCTATATATTTATATTCCTATAGATTTCTCATTGATTTATTAAAAATATAATATAATAAAAGTATCCAAAGCTTTTCTTTTATACAAGAGTTATGCCAGAATTTTGTCTGTATTTGCCAACAAGGATGACTTTAATGCTATAGTTTGGAAGTAATACAGATTACAGTTTTCTCACATGGTTTATCCAAAATCTTCCTCTGCACATGAGCATGTTATAGAATAATTAGCATCCTAAAGTTGCCAGAGGATTCTCTATGGAAAAACGGCAATAATCACAATGCTTTCAAATGTCTATTTCTATACTGAGATAAATATAACTGGCAAGGTTAGTTTTCTTATCCAACACTAATGATTTAGGGATCCTGCATAGAGACACGCATCCTTCCGATCAGTGTTTTTATATTCTTGACTTTAACTTCATGGAAACAAAATAAAATATATGTTACTACCTAAGATTCTGGTTATAGCTAATTGGCACAATTCCAGTAAAGCAAATTAAAATAGTGTTTTTTTTTTTTTTTTTTCTGGAGAAAAACAATAAAATCATTTGGAGAAAATCATTGCCTCCTAGTTTGGGGGAAATTCAAGTAATTCTAGTAACTTCTGTCTTCAACAGTTTCTGCTTATACCACGAAATACAAGATTTTAATTATGAAGTTGACAAGAAAGTGAATAACTGAAGCTCAAATTACAGAAGCCTGACAGTATCTTGCTACAGAATTTACACTAAAACAGCTATGATGCCAACTAAACCAAAGACCCCCTAGAAAAGACGTTATGAAGGCAGGCGGAGAAGAGTCTGACAGAGAGATCATAAATTGGTGAAACTTTTTCAGAGCTAAGTGAGGATCAGAACGCAGCCTACCATAATAAACAATACAGCACTTCCAAATACTGTCACAGAAACTGAGAAGTATAGCATTTTACACATTAGGACAAGTTAAAAGGACATAAATTTTTAACATTTTTGAACTTCAGTTTTTCTGACATACATATTGGAAACACCAACTAAAATCACCTTTAAACATCTCCCATTTTCCAACGTGACTTGTGCAGGGGGCTTTGGCGGGGGGGGGGGGGGGGGGGGGGGGGGGGGGGGAGGGGGGGGGGGGTGTGCTGACAGTGTACTGAGCTGTTGGTGTCCTTACAATCTAGGATAGGAGTATGGCATAGATTACTCTAAGATGTTTTCATTTCTAATAGGAGCTGAGGAACAACATCTATTTCTTTATAAACAGTGAGTGACTGTGACCTACAGTTTCAAATGTGTGTGCCAGCTGTTTCTCTCAAAAAGCCATGAAGACAGAGAACACCTATAAATCTCAGTTCTCAAGAAGAGTTCTTATCTTGAGCAATTTGCATGCCACGTTGTCAGTAATACTTCCTAGAAACATTTAAAACACCAGGCACAGTTACCACTAAAGACTGAGTTTGAAAAATTAGTGATTGCAGTAGGAACAGGGCAAACCTGTTATCAAGAGGGGGTGTTTTGGTGTAAATGTTAGGGTAACGGTTTAAAATTAATTTGGTATTGCAGTTCCTTTTTTACAGCAGGGCAGCGCATTCTATATACAGTGCAAATATAACTTCTACAAAGCATACTGACAGGTATGTACACACATGCCAGAATAGGAGATAGAATCTGGTCCGAAAAGTATCTGTTTCTATATAAACCTTCCACAAATAAAGCTTTAGCGCGTCTAACTTGTTTATGAAGCTGAGCCACGCGTACCCAGTCATTGTCAAGTTTAGCATATTAGGGCAGTAACTTACCTGGAGAAGCATTTCAATTTCTTTTTTTTTTCTTTTGCTAACTTGAATTTATCCGGAGTTGGAAAACGAGATATCCAGAATTCAGGTTTACTTGGCTCCACGTTAATTAGGGGAGCTTTCAGTTCGTGCCATCTGCCTCAACAGGATTCTGAGAGCACTCCTCAGCTCCGGTGTCTGAACCCTTCCAGCAGGCTTTTTATTTATACACACATTGTCCTTTTCAAAACAAGCAGCCAGCTGGAATGATTCAGACCTCTGTTCAGCACACCGTTAAAATGCAGCTTCCTTCTCGGACACGAGCATTACACCAGGGAGCAGACTGGGTACAGCAAAAAGGCTATGAGAACTATTTAATCACCGGAATACCAGCTGCTCCTGTCTGCTTCTGCTACTGCTGCTGTGGCTCTTGCTTAGCTGGAGTCGGTCTTTCCCTCCCTCCCTCCCTCTTTCTCTCATATCTCCAGAACTATGAAGGCAGCTCTGCCGGGTTATGATTGGCAGAAACAGCCAATTTCTTCAGCTAATCATCCTCAAGACTTTCAAGGACCTGAAGCTGTTGTGATGTCATCCAGGCAGTGGGATGGATGTTACACATGAACACATTCCAGCAGAAGCTAATTCAGCAGCCGGCTGCCTTTCTCTCATACAACACTGATTGATTAGATGCTCCTTGAGGATTTCTATAATCTTTCATTGTACAGTTGGAATATTCCAGAAAAATCTGAGAATAACGTTTCACTTTGCAGCTATGATACTGTATCAACTGTTGTAGCAGGTTAATAAAAGTTTGTGATGGGCTTTCTGTTGTGAATATGAGCCTGCCAAAGAGTCTAATATCAAGCAGGATAAAAGCCAGTAAGGAGCAATAGAAAACTTGGAGAAATATCTGTGAGCTACCAAATCCTGATATATATTTATAACAGTATAACCATGTGTTATAAATAAGAACACATATATGCTTATAATTGTGTACTGTTATTTAACTGAGGCTAAATCTGATTTGCTAAAGGAAACTACACTTCTATTTCTCACATTAGATTTCTTTTAAAGCAGAATAGATCTGCAAACTCTTTTCTACTCTGCTCCAGTGTGAATTTCTTCACTTATAAGTAGTACCTGTAATCTTGGGGCAACTTAAAAAAAAACTATGACTATAGATTGGGTGGCAGATGTTGGTGTAAAGGCCATTAAAGCTTAATGTTTATGATATGGTTGGCATTCTGTATTATTGGTGTTAATGTATGCATAGAATTTGAAAGTTTCAGATACTCATGTGCACAGCAAATTGAGAAAAAAGCATACCTGTCAATATTGCAGAGTATTTAAAAGTTCTTTTTAATAAAAAGAAAAATAAATATTAAAGGAAAAAAAATCTATGTTTAGAAAACCTTTAAGAAGTGTTCAGGAAGTTCTTCTTACCTGCTGTCAACATCTGGGTTGTAAAGATGCATTTGAAGGTCATGACAGAATTTTCTTAGTGATGCACATTAAAATTGACATGATAAGCATATTTCAGATAAATCTTTTATTAATGCTATGATAAGATAATAATAAGAAGAAAACACTGTGTCATAGTTCAGCATGATTTTAAAAAATTATTGAATTCTGATTGAAAATTTCTATGTTATGTAGTTTTGTCTCTTTGATTATGGTGCTTAGAAATGAACCCAGAGCCTTATAGTTGCTAGTAAAGCATTCTGACAGCCTACAACATCCCAACCATAGTTTTGCTTATTTTATAAATTTAATTTTATTTATTTAGTATTTTAAGGTCTTTGAAAATCGCTTCAGTGAAAAGGAACAGTATTGCAAAATACTTGAGATCATTAATCCATTTCTGTATTTCTATTTCAAAAACCAACAAAAAAAAAAGCAATGTTATATGAATTGTTGAACTTAAAATGACAGCTCAGTGATTCTCACTACAAATCTACCCCATAAAATCTTGGAGGATTCACAACCTTGGCATAGTGATGAAGGTGAACAGTATAGAATAATTACAAAGGATATATGTTGATCAGGTATGTTTTCCCTCTAACATTAGTGTACAAATGAATTTTATCTAAAGATACAAAATGATTTCTCAAATGAAATCATTAATACCATTTCAGTACTTTGACAATGGAAGTGTTACAATGTTAGTGAGTTAGATGGTATTTATTAAATGTTAGTTATTAAAAAATATCCAAGGATAGGAAATTAAAATTCTGTTATAGGAAAAGGAAAATATCAACTAATTGACCTTTCCTTTTTATTAAAACATAAAGCAAATATTCAGGATAAAGTATAACACAATATAAGTATAAATAAATTAAAGTTGCCAAAAATGTATTTCTTCTCCTGGAGAAACTGGAGTGATTCAAATATCCAGACTAAATGATGAAAATAAAAAAAATCCTAATGTAATTTGCAAATGACACTTTTCATATAAATTGCCTTTTTACATTGTATTCTCCAGTTATTTCAAAAATACTTACTCATAAAAGTGTTATCTATTGTTGTTTTTTAACTTGTCTTGTTCAGGAAATAAAGATAATGAACACTGGCATTGTGATGGGGATATATTATACAAAACAGAATACAGATGAAAATTATTGGCTAAAGAACTGATTGGTTTACTTGTTTATTGAGATAGCCTGAATTCTACAATTGGCCTTGCACTTGAGTCAGATATAACATCTATTTCATTAGTTTTTAATAAGATACAATATGCAAACATTTGGCTTACTACTATAGTTGAATAACAGAAAATAGATGTTCTTAATTTTGTTTTGACACCATGGTAAAGGCAATCTAATTTTTCTCTTATTTACTAAGCCTGGATTTAAACTTAGGATTCAATGGATATTTTCCAACTTTAATTCAATATATTGTGCCAGTCAGGTTTGTAGGCCTACACTTTCTAGTTGTTTCAGCAAGATGTAAAGTCTTTAGCCAACTCAAAAATCTCTTTCTTCAACTGAACTTACCTTATACATAACATTTTAATATCCAGTGAAATTTCAACAAAATGGTAAAAAGTGTTATGTCTTAGCCATCATTTAGAAATTAAAATCTTGAAATTTGAATACATTGTTTATTATACAGTAAAATGAATAAATATGTATAGCAACAGCCTAATATATAGTAATCTAATAAGATGTACTTTCTAATATGTTTATATTATCATTTTGTTTGGTTTGGTTTCTGGTGACATGATCTCACTCCGTAGCTCTAGCTGGTCTGGAACTTGCTTAGTAGACCAAGTGGCTTACTTCTGCCCCTTAAATGTTGGGATTAATGGTTTATGCTACCACTGGCTCAAAGCCTTAATTGCAAAGGAAGGTCATTAGTTTTGTTTATTTGTTTGTTTTTGTCCAGTCAGTTTATTTGAAGATGAAATTGTGAAGTTAATCACAAAATGTTAGACTTCATTATAATTGTAGAAATTTATGTAATTGCAAAATTTTAGGATATACATTGCTTATTATTAGTAAAGTTTATTATTAGTAAAGTTTAAATGCTGATCTTTTAAATAAACTGAATTTTGCATGAACACATGATAAGTAAATGTGCATACATTTATATACTTCTTCATTTTTTCCTGTTTTCTTTTATTTAACGTTCATTAAAAATAGTGATTTTAAGTGAGAAGAAATTATCTAATTTATTGTTCTCAGAATTTTGAGTGAACATAATTAAATGAAAATGAAAGCCAATAAAAGTTTATGAATACTGAAGCACATGAACAATGTTGCCACTGTCTGTCTCTTCTGTTTAATAGATGGAAGGTTTTATCCAGAGAGATAAGAATCCATCACCATCATGCCAGGAAATTGTGGCAGCAGGCAACAGACAGACATGGTGATGGAGCAGCAGCAAACATGGTGATGATGGAGCAGTTGAGGACATGATGGTGGAACAGCAGCAGACCTGGTGAAGGAACAGTAGCAGACATGGTGATGGAGTAACAACAGACATGATGATAGAGAAGCAGCAGACATGGTAATGATGGAGCAGCTGCAGACATGATGATGGAGTAGCTGCAGACATGATGGAGTAGCTGCAGACATGATAACAGAGCAGCTGCAGACATGGTGATGGTGCAGCTGCAGATATGGTGATGGAGCAGCTGCAGACATGGTGATGGTGCAGCTGCAGATATGGTGATGGAGTAGCTGCAGGCATGATGATGGAGCAACTGCAGACATGATGATGGAGCAGCTGCAGACATGATGATGGAGTAGCTGCAGACATGATGGAGCAGCTGCAGATATGGTGATGAAGCAGTGGCTGAGTACTCACATTTTGAACCACACACAGGAAACAGAGAGCTCTAACTTGAAATGTCACTAGTCTTTTGAAATCTCAAAACCTGCCCCCCTCTAGTCATCCCTATCCTCCTAGTGTTCTCAAAACAGTCTCTAACTAAGTAAAGTTTCTCCAAGGCTTATCTGGACATCTCATTCAAACTACCACAGATGTTTTGCCTGCATGTACATTTATGTAATATTTGCATCCCTGTTGCCCATGGAAGCCATCAGATCCTCTGGAACTAGAGCATAATTGTGAGCCATCATGTAGATACTGAAAATCTAAAATGGATTCTCTGGAAGAGCAGCCAGGATGTTTGACCTCTGAGAAAATTCTCCAACCCCATAAAGTAGCTTTCTCATAGGTACCTTTCTAAAATCTAATCTAGCATGCTGTCTTTTTAGAGTTCTATGTCATCCACATTTACCATAATTATCAACATGATTCAACTTAATCTATTTTTTCTTTAAGCACTTTTTCATTAATTTATTTTTATTTTTTTAAATATATTTTATTAATTTATTCATATTACATCTCAATTGTTATCTCATCCCTTGTATCCTCCCATTTCTCCCTCTCTCCCTCCCATTTTCCCCTTACTCCCCTCCCCTATGACTGTGACTGAGGGGGACCTCCTCGCCCTGTATATGCTCATAGGGTACCAAGTCTCTTCGTGGTAGCCTGATATCCTTCCTCTGAATTTATTTAATCACTTTATAGTCTGATTGCAGCTCCCGTGCCCCATCTCCTCCCAGTCTTACCTGTACAACCGCTCCACAATTCCACCTTTTCTTCTCCTCAGAAAAGATTTTTTTCCATTGGTTTTTCAAAAAAAAAAAAAAAAAAAAAAAAAAAAAAAGGATTTCTTTTACTATGAAGAATTATTCTATTGCTTCTAGTAATACAAAAGGCTTTGGCCATTTTCATAAAAGAAAAAGAATAGATTAAAAGATTTAAAATCATTACTGAGTCATATTCATAGTTAAAATGTTTGGGGGAGAATGCTTCTAATTGGAATGAGTAACTAATATAAAAAACCTTTCTAATGGAGGAAAAAATCCCCTTGCTTTAGCAATTATTCGGATCTGAACTCAAGTGGAGACCAAGGAGAAGCATCTTTGCTTCTTTTGTGTCGGTACACTTTGGGTAAAAAATTAGTACCAAGTTTCATTACTTTCATTCACAATTGGCCTACTGCAGACTTCAGTCCTATTTTACGTTCACACCTCTTGTTAAATAGTTACTAAAAGGGGTGCAGTAAACAGGGCCCTTTGTTTTGAGGAGGTATCTTGTCAGAGTCACTGAAGAGGGTTGTTTGGCCAGGAAATTAGCATGTTAATGCCTCTAATACGTCATTTGACAAGCGAAAGCTCTGAAGGCCACAAGGAAAGAACCAGGCTCAGCAGCCTGATTTCAGTTTGGCCAACAACTGCCTACAGCAAGAAGATTTTTAATAAATAGCAAATCTTGGCTCAAGCATCATTGAATCACAAGAATATTTGTTGTGGAATAGAATGATCCAACTGTGTCCTGAGGTAAGGTAGGGGAGCCCAGGAGAAATCACATTTCCAATTATTCTGAGGTCTAAGTTTTCCTTGTGAGGGTTCACAAAGGTGGTAAAATTTCATAAGGTACATTTATCAGGCTGAAGTTTCCTTGAGATTCTATATGTACCATTAGAGCAGTTTTAAATACAGAAAGTGTGGTGTAAATACAGCCGGAGAATTTCCTTTATTTCTTTTCTAATCTGCATTTTCCAAAATTTTATCATGGCTTAGTGGCTATTTTTCTCTGAGGTATTAGACTTTGCAGGTCAAACCACTTTATATTTTTGTGATTTAAAGTCCCAAATTTTCCAAGTGAGAAAATCACATGGAAATCAGAATCCTAATTTTAGAGTAATAAATTTGATAAAAAAACTTGTGTGTCAAATAGAGTATTCTGTTTCATCTGTTAGTAAATGTCTTTTAGCATAGGTATCCCAACCTCATTTGTTTCCTGTCTGTTGCAGTGCTGTGGGGGTGAATGTTCTGATCAGCATGGGAAATCTTCATTTTTACAAGTCTTAGTAAATCAGTTTTTGGCCAGTTAGCTTGAATGCCTCACTCTAAATTACCATCACTATCACTCAAGAGGAATTCACTAGCTCTTCAGCCTCTGTATTGTTTGATCGTACACGATACGATATGTCTGTGTGTGATGTGTGTACATCTGTGTGAGTTTGTATGTATGTGCATATATGTGTGTATGTGTGTGCACATGCATGTTTAATGTTTTTATGAGTTGTATTCTGTGTGTATATATGTTTACATGTGTGTATGTATGTGTGTATGTGTGTTTTGTCTGAATGTATGCATGGTATCTTTCTTCATATGTATGGTGTGTGTGCATATGTGCATACATATGTGTGTATGTTTGTTGTATATATATATACATAGTGTGTGTATATGTGCATTCAAACTGAGACATATATATATACATATATAAATATAGATACATACATAAATATCCACATATAACTAAACATACTCATATGATATATGCTCACATACATCCTTGCATACACACATATACACACATTCAACATACATACACAATAAAACAAGTGACTGTCTGTATGTATGTGTGCACCTATATGTGTTGGTATGTGTGAGTGTATGTGTCTGATATGTATATAGTTTTGCATATGTGTGTAGTACGTGCATGTCCTTGTTATGTGTGTGTGTGGTGTATGCATTTTTGTATGTATATTCGTATATAGAGTGTGTGTGTTGGGGAGTAGTGATTGGGTACGTCTGTGTTGCTTGCAAGTTAGAGTTAAGTGCTGAAATGTAGTGATTACTGATTATAAACTAGCTGGCAATGACTTATATTTTCCATATGCTTGAAAGTAAAGTGATCTAATAACCAAATCAGGCCGATTGCTACACTCAACCAACAACCTGCTATTACACACTCAACATTATATTGCTAACATTGTCTTCTAAACAGACACGAACAGATGCACGTGTGTGTGCCATCTTGTATGTGTGTGTTCACCAGTCATGTTGTCTGTGCTGAGTACAAGAATCGCCTCTGACACTTCCTATTCTCAATACATAAAGCAGCATAATCACATGGGGTAGGTACCCTTTTTAAACTAAACTTATGAATGACTGAGCAAATAGAATGTAGCAATCAAAAAATAGAAAATGGAGACAACGGTATCTTAAGATTTATCACAAGAAAGTTTTATGAATGAAACTTGCCCTGTTTCTGTGACTTCCAAAAACAGAAGTAATGAATTTCAAATAGAAAGTGGGAAGATGCAAAGAAAGTGAATTTACATAGACAGGAGCACACAGATAGATGATCCATTTTAGAACCATGACGTCCTACTATTCCTAAGACTCAGGAGTCAAATCATTTTCTAAGAGTCTCTGTTGAGTTTTCATAACTTAAAGATGTTTTACAAACAACTCTAAACTGAAAAATATACTGAAATTTGTGGATGCTCCTTTGTGTGAGGGATTCATTCTCTAGATTGTAGTAATAATCTCTTTCATTTAGAAAACTAATTTCGGATTCCTTTTCTAAATAGAATATTTCAGTAATGTAATTATAAACTTTGACAAAATAAGCACATTTCGTCGAAAGATGTTTTTAAAACTTAGATACAAAAATTGGATGTAATAGTAATAAAATAAAATGTGTTCTGACTTTACAGTATGAAGCTGCGTAGTGTGAAGTAGCTGTGACCAGCCCGCACCTCGGCTGTGCGTGTGTGTGAGAAGACAAAGGGCAGCTGCAGTAAAATAAAAAGAGACAAGAAAGGCCATTTGATAATCACAGAAATAAAACAAACAATGCACACCATTCTGCTTCTTCATTATTTTAGTTCCCATAGATGGCAATATTGTATAAAAGATAGAGCACCAAGAACCTGCCAATTCCTCTCTGTTGATTCGACTTAAAGAAAACTGCTGTTGCTATAAATTTGATGCTGCATTCCCCTAGACTCTGACTAATGGGCAAATGGCACAACAGAAACACAGAGCAGACTCATCAAACGCAGAGAAAATTAATTTTCTATCCTACTTACTGGCAGATTATTTGAGTGAATAGCCTCCAGGTTTACCTATAATTGGACTCAATCGCCTGTCAGCAGGCTTGATTCCATTCTATAGTTAGCTTACATATTGACTTAAATGCATTTGCAAATAATGTAGTCTAGTAAAATATTAAATAGCAATACCTTCTCTAATATTTTGAAAATAAAAGTAAGGCTCGGGAAATAAATAAAATGGATTGGTGATAAAAGTAGATTTTGATTTTTTAATTCAAGCTTAGTACTTCCAATATAACCCTAATGTAGGGGTGAGCCGTGGAGAAGACCTTCAAGTAGGCATGCATTGACTTGCTTTCATAGCTCTCTTATAATTTAAAAAGAATTTGCTTCATAGAAGCATTTTCTGTCCAATGAGTTAGTAGTAATTTCTATTTTTAAGAATATATTGAAGATAATGGGTGGATGGACAAGGTACATTGTAAGGCATCGTTTAGATGTGATATTTTGAATATCTGACCATTTATAGATTACAGTGCATAGTGATATGAACATAAGACCTGTGATATGTGTTGTAATAATGGTCTGTCTGTCTGCTAAGCATAATAGCCAGTTTCCATCCAGAGAAATAATTGTGCTAAGCAACGCTTGTTATGGCATGTGTCTTCCTATTTCACTATGATAATATTGCATAGGAAGTATTTTAATATTCATATAAATTTATGGCTGCCAACAACAAATAGCCAAAACACTATGAATGTAACATTTATACAATTCCTGATTGTTTCATGGTTCTTCTTGCTGTAGTTAGTTTAGTGTATATAAGTGTAATACTGTAAATGTGTACGTAAAAATATTTAATTTAAAAAAGCTTAAAAAGAAGATAAATACTTTGAAGAAAAAAAATAAATTTATGGAAAAGAATACTGCTGTAAATTAGGTTTTTCAGTCCTTTAGCTATAATAAATAAAAAGGTAAACTTTTTGCTTAGATTATTTATTTGTATATGAGGGTAAATAAACTATAATAAATTGTTTCTTGTTAATTAAATCATGATAATTTTAAAAAACTTATTATTTATCAAGTGTAGTTTCTCAGATTTAAATAGTTAATATTGCCCTATCTGCAAGAGTAACCATGGCCATCAAATAATACTCTCTTTTGTTTGAAATTGAACATTTAAAACAACATGGCTTATGTTCCTACTTTAGGCTGCCACAGGCATTGGAGGGAGTTACTACTTGAGCATGAACCACTATTGTGTCTATCTCTTCCATGCCCAATAGAAAGAAAAGGCTACTGGCTATGCCTGATTTCTATTGTCATAGGCTTCAGCTGTCTGATATGTTTCAATATAATAATTTTAATAATATCTTCAATTTTCAGCCTGATGAACATTCTTATAATCCCAGCATTAAACATGAGAATTATTTAGGGATAACTTTTGTTTGAAACACACACACACACACACACACCACCACCACCACCACCACCCACACCCACACCCACACCGAATCTTAAAATTATCTTTAAATCATTTAATAAAGATGTTCTAATAGAATAGTTTGCTCTATCTTCTATTAGTGTGTCTGGTATGAACAACAACCATCTCTAAGCCCTGTCCTGTGAAGAGCATGTCAAAGTGTTACTATGAATGAATCTCTTCAGCGAACATTCTTTCATATTCCTCTATAACCTTAATGAGTATTTGACCCAATAACGCACCTGCTAAACTATAGGTGAGATGGGATCTAAGCATCCAAACGTTCAGCTTTAAAAAAAAAAAAACACCAAGCAGTTGGAAGCATTCATATTCCAACATCTATCCCATTTAACACACAATGTTGTCTGTATAAGGGATTGATTAGAGAACAGCAGGAACTATTAATGTGTAGAGACACTCAAAAGCACAGACAATTAACATCATAATCACTGACATATGCTAAAAAATAAAGGAATATGCTTTTTATTTCCTCTATATAGACTATGCAATTATTTATAAATTATACAGTTTTATTTCCTGATATAAAAATGAAGGATGCCTGGAGAGATCCGGCTTCCAGTCATTTGCGGATCACAGCGCACACTCATGCATACCTGAACTAAGAGTCTCCTGTAGTAATTTTTTTCCTATAGTAATTTGTACTGTAGCTCCGTACAGTTCACCTATTTTTAAATTCATCTGTGTAATGCCGTTCATGTTGTTCTGAAATGTTCACTTGATGTTATAATGAAGCACACACCATGAGTCGTGTAGTGCATTTTAAACCACACAAATGTAGGTTCTTCACGTGTGTATGTAGGATGGAGTACAAACCATGTCAAATCACAAGTTTTCCTAAGTACAATCTCTGGAACTTTGTCCTAATTTCTTTTTCCTTTTTTGCTGAAACCTGTTTTAACTCTTCTCACAACACCGCAACTATCTGTCAAATTGGCTGTCAATAGCCAATGTTATTCTTTGAGGAATATAGAATTAAAGAGGCAGAACAGAATATCATACAAACACGTAAGTAAGTAAGTAACTAAGTAGTAATATAACTTTCCCATAATAATGTAGGCCTATTCCCGATTAGAATAACACTGTTGAATTTGGGTTTTGTTGTGATAAACACCATAACTCAAAGCAGCTGCTTCCCAGCTTGTTTCCCATGGCTTGCTCACCCTGCTTTCTTATATATCCCAGGACTACCTTCCCAGGGGTAGAAAAGCTTATGGAGGGATAGACCCTTCCTCACCAGTTCTCACATTAATTCCACAATCAACATGTTAAGTTGATGAGAGGTATATGGTACTAAAATCAACTTCCAAGTCAATGTTAAAGTGGACTTCAAACTAAAATGAATATTTTAATAGATAGTCATCTCAGCTACTTCCTCACTCAAAAGTAATCCCTGCCACAAATAGGGTTTTTTTTAATAAATAAAATATAATGATCTCAGCTTTTTATTCCTATTGAAAACCAGATTGTACTTTTCCATATGTATATATGAAAGACCCTATACGAATTGTTAAGTTCTGTATAAGTATGTACTTTATCTTTCAAAGCTTATAAAACATAGTACTCCAAAATAACCTCAACATTAGATAATAGGAGAAGAAACATGTCACAGAACAAGTCACAGTTTCTACATTTTTTTCAAATGAGAAACTGTGTTCTTAACACTCCACTACTACATTTCTCAGAATGTGCTTGTGCGATGTCATTGAACATGGGCACATGAAGCACAGCGCTGTCCACTGTTCCCTAGGCACCGGAAGAGCCCACACTGAGGGCTGGACTTGAGGCCAACCAAAGCAGTGAAAAGAGCAATGTTGCATCACATTCTCTACTTGTTCATGATTTTGACAGTATGGTTTGAGAAATAGAACTTATTTCATCAATCACATGAACTATTTACACACAGTTACTCTAAATTATTTACGAGGTTGAAAATATGAATATATTCAATACAAACTTGTACCAAGAAGATTTTAGATTCCCTCACATAAGTTACTTATTCTAGAAAACACAGCCTTGTTTTAAAAAGCTAATAAATATTTTGTTTCATGTAGTTATTGAAACACTACTCATTGTACAAATATAAAAACTTAAAACCAAGTCATAATGCAAGAGACCATTTACCTAACATGTCAGCATGATAAATTCTCAATGGACACTTGACACATTATTGAAGGGGAGAAAAATTAGCTTTCCATGTTAAAAGCATCCAAAAATAGTTCTTATATAATGGAGTGTGGATAGGGGTGCACTAGAATAAATTGAGAGACTAGACATGGTAGACTGAAGCCGCGAAGGATTTTTTTAATTATTTACTTTATTTTTTGAGATTTAATTTAATTACATCTCTCTTCCCCTCCCCTTCAACCTTGTATGCCTACGTATATACCACTCCTTGCTCCGTTTCAAATACATGCCTGCTTTTTTCATTAATTTTTGTTACATAAATTCATGTATGTATACCTAAAGACATAAATACAACTTGCTTAGTCTGTATTACGTTACTCACACATATGTTTTCATGTTACTCACATGTATATGTATTTGATATGAGATAACTGTTCAGTGTGCTGTTTGCTTGGGAAGACATTCTTTAGAATAATACTATTTATGGAAAGATTAGAAAGCCATCATATTTCTTGTAAAACAGCAACTGCAAAGAAAGGAAATGTAGATATAAAAAAGTTATAGTCAAAGACATTCAATTTATCATGACATGATTTAGTCTGATTAAAATATAGACAAATTAATTTTTCATTGACTCACTCTTACAATGTCATTTTATTTTGTTCAGACAGGAAGATGAGGCCAGGAAACAAACAAAAAATAAGTTGCATCTAAATTGAAGTGCTGTAGTTATTAGCTGCTCTCTTTGCTTTCTGATAAAACTAACTGGAGACACGGAAAACCTCTTGTGTAGGAATACATAAACAAAGGGATAATAGAGTTTTAAGCACTCATCTTTGATTACTAAGATGTTAGAATACTCGCCCAGGAACATATATGGATGTGAGCACAAAAAATTCATAACATCATGAACTATATCAGCAAACAATGGGGGGTGACAACTGTAAATCAAGTGTGACCTTTCAAACCTGGAAGGTCAGACAAGGTATTAGTGTTTTGAACTTCCTGTATGAGAATACATTTGTAATTTTTAAAACAAAATTCTGATCAAATTAGGACAGATCTTAGGAAACCCTGATTGGAACCTGTATTAGTCAGGGTCTGGCAGAGCAGTAACTCCTCACATTCCTGATGCTGTGGCTCTTTAACACATTTCCTCCTGCTACTTCATAACTATAATTTTGCTGCTGTCAGGAATCGTCACGTAAATATCTGTGCTTTCCGATGGTCTTATAGACTCTCTGTGTAAGAGTTGTGCGAGCCCCAAAGGGCTAACCACCCACAGGTTGAGAACTGCTGCTCTGGGGGAATGGAACCACAAATGTGTGTGTGTGTGTGTGTGTGTGTGTGTGTGTGTGTGTGTGTGTGTGTGTGCGTGTGTAATTTTATTAGACTAGTTTACATGGTACAATCATTGTCATCCAACAATGGCTGTTACACTGCACAGAGACCAAGAACCCAATTGTTATTCAGTCTTCAAGGATGAGTGCTTTAGCCATCCCAATCTGGCACTGAAGTCTTGGAGGATTCCTGATGGAGTCACAGGTATTCAGGTTGTCTGAAGTGAAAGAAGCTTGTTCCGTAGCCTGCAAGGGAATCTATCAGTAACAGCAGCAATAGGGTAAATAAACTTGCCAGGAAACATGAAAGCCAAGTGCATAAGAAACACAACGATTACTTGCTCCATATCCTTTTCATCTGGACAACTCCAGGAAAGTACTGCCCATATTTGGGGTGGATTTTTCAACCACAACTAGGGCAACCGATGCAACCATCATGGACATGCCCACAGGCCAACTCAATGTAGCCAATCCCTAACTGACATCCGATCCCAGGTGATTCTAAGTTATGTAAAGTTGGTCAAGATAACCATCACAGTTTCCACACTATGTAAATGCAGACGTTTGTTGTTTATAATTAGCTGAGTGATATGAATAACCTTAATAGGAGTTAATGAAAAGAGGTAAAACAAATGCAATCCAAATTCAAACAAAGCAGCACAGCACACATTAAGTGAGTCTGATAACTTACAAGTACCTTTTCTTGATTAACTCAGTCTCTCAGTCGGCCTCCTGAGATAGAAATAGAAATAGTGAAAAACACAGAGGGTTAAGAATCTCATTAGTTTAGAAAGAAGGGATTGGAAAAGGACGGTGATTTGGTCAACAACAGGCCCATCATTTTCATCTGAGTCCACATCAACACAAGCAGAAGTGACATTAAGTTTTGCTAAATGTCAAGATACTAGGCATTTTCATTTACCTTTATTTAAATTACTATTAAGTAATCCAACCCTTATATTTCAGTATGTCCTAACTTTAAAACAAATTAGAAATACTGTAGTAGAAAATCAGGCATTAAATATTTATTAAAATACCTTTAGAGACAATCAATTAAAAAGAAAGGAAAATCCCTCTCAAATGATAATTAATGAGCTGAGAAAGTCAATAGCAAATTAAATGGAACAGAGCAGTCAAGCCTAAGAATTTATCTAGTAGCCTGAGGAGACTGCATGTGAAGTCTGCACAATCTGGTGTGATATGGACAGAGATGGCTAAATGCTGTTCATGCTCTGTATCTATGACTTAGCAGGTTTTTCTCTATTCTCTGGAGACAGTGTCTCTCCTTGAATATGAAGGTGTAATAGCAGCCAACAAGATTCTTGAATCTTCCTGTGTCTGCCCACACTTATGGAGTACAGGTGCATATAGGGATGGAAGGATGGATGTGTGTGTGTGTATGTGTGTGTGTGTATATATATATGTTGTTTTATACAGTTTCTTGGACTTTGAGCTCTGGTTTTCAAGCTTACACAGCTCTCTTAACCACGGAACCATCTACCCAGCACTGAAAATACTTTAACAAGTTTTCTAAAATGATGTCACTGTAGTTAGTAGATTAAATTATCCACGTTCATTGAACAGTAGTGTATTACATTTATGCTTTTCAGGAAATCATGAAAGTATGTGATTCCATTTCTTATTAAGATACTTTCTAGAAATCTGAGGAATAATTCTACGATCTGCTGATATTGTAATAGTAACTTTAACTGTAACACGTCCTCAGGGAAGATAGCCCAGATCAACAAAGGCGGTTTACATGAAGCAAAGGCTTCCTTGCTTCTTGTGAAGCAAGATGGATTTCCTTGTCATTATGTTTTCTTCTAAATTACCTTTCATTCTTTCTCATTCCATGTCTGCTTTTGTATGTATGAACAAGGAATTGAGATGTTAGTATTGGTCCTCTGTAAGAAAATACCAGAGGATCAGTAACGGCATTTGAAGTAAGTACATTCAGAAATATAGTATGTAACATAAAAAGGTTAACGCCAACCTTAATTTTAGTTTTTTTCCCTTTAATTATTAGCACCAAAGCAACATCAATGGAAGTTAATCTGACATTTGATATTATTGTGACTGTTATTTTAAAACTAATTGTAGTTCCAAATTGATGATAAAATTAGTTCACTTTGCAATTAAAAGTGAAAATTTCGATAGAACAGGGCATCATGGGAAAGCAATATGTTAACAAAATTAAAAGAGTGAATTGAGATATGCCTGATATTAAATTTGAAGCATGAATAATTCATGAGTGATTTGAAACAACCATTGCAAATGTATTCCCAAAACAAGAGGCACAAACACTTGTGTGATTTTCATAATTTAGAAACACTTGTAGATCTAAACAACCAGATTAATTGAACTGCTATATTTTTTATAAAGAAACTAATAACTAATATTGAATATATATAACATTTTAGGTATTATTAAATACTAATGTATCTTCTTTCCTTCTACCTATTATCAATCAAGTTTAAAAGTGTAAGTATATAAAGAACTAGCCCTTTGAAGAAATAAAATTGATTGGGTTGAAGACCAGAGATTTTAATTTTACAATCAAGCATAGTTGTTTAAGGGTTAAGATGTTTTTAGATTTAGGTAGAGCTTAATTTTACAATTAAGCATAGTTGTTTAAGGGTTAAGATGTTTTTAGGTTTAGGTAGATGTTTTAAGTTGACAATGATGAGATATGATAGATATTGATTTACATGCAGTTTTTTGGTTGCACCAAGATAGAAAAGACATTTTCTTTAAGGCTGCCAAATTCAAATAGCCAAAACCTTAAGAATGTAACAATTATAAAATTCCTAATTTTGTCATGGTTCTTCTTGCTGTAGGTAGTTTATTGTATATATGTGTAATAGTCTAAATGTATATGTAAAAGATTTAAGAAAAAAGAAAAAAGAACTAGCCTTTTGTAAGGCAATCTTAATTTATGTAACAATATTTATCCTTTTTTTAAGAGTAATTTTTTTAATTAATTTATTCTTGTTATATCTCAATGTTTAAACCATCCCTTGTATCCTCCCATTCCTCCCTCTCCCACCCCCGCCATTTTCCCATTATTCCCCTCCCCTATGACTGTTCCTGAGGGGGATTACCTCCCTCTGTATATTCTCATAGGGTATCAAGTCTCTTCTCGGCAACCTGCTGTCCTTCCTCTGAGTGCCACCAGGTCTCCCCCTCCAGGGGACATGGTCAAATGTGAGGCACCAGAGTACGTGAGAAAGTCATATCCTACTCTCCACTCAACTGTGGAGAATATTCTGACCATTGGCTAGATCTGGGAAGGGGCTTAAAGTTTACCTCCTGTATTGTCCAACCTCCTTAGTCATCAGGGAAATGCAAATCAAAACAACTCTGAGATTCCATCTTACACCCATCAGAATGGCTAAGCTCAAAAATTCAAGTGACACCACATGCTGGCGAGGATGTGGGGAGAGAGGAACACTCCTTCATTGCTGGTGTACAGCCACTTTGGAAATCTATCTGGGAAAAATGGGAATAGGGCTTCCTCAAGACCCAGCTATTCCACTCCTTGGAATATACCCAGAAGATGCTCCAGCACACAACAAGAAAATTTGCTCAGCCATGTTCATAGCAGCCTTATTCACAATATTTATCTTTTAAAGGGATTAATCCTTTAAAGGAATTAATCTATATTTTGTTTAAATCCTTCCTGAATGTATCTATACCACTGGAATATACAGTCTCAAGATTGTATTTTTAATAATCTCCATATGGCCGGGTGTGGTGGTGCACACCTTTAATCCAAGCACCTAGGGATGCAGACATAGGGAGATTTATCTGAGTTTGAGGCCAGCCTGATCTACAAAGAGAGTCCAGGACATCCAGGGCTCTGTGTAAGAGAGAAAGCTTATCTCAAAAAACAAAAAATCAAAATAAAACAAGAAACCCTACCACATCCAATACTTAGTGATATAATTACTAACTACAAAAACAAGGAATAAAATCACTAAAATTAAACTTCATAAAGGCAGGCATGGTGCTGAATAAGGGCAATGATAGGATGAATAGCAAGATATCTTTATGACTTCATATCTTATAGACTCTTCCATATTCTACATTGAAATGAGATAGACTCAAATCATATAATTTTCAAATATAGAACATTTCAAACAGTTAAAATAATTTCTCCTTGTAACCCTGCATTTTCATAAAAAAATAAATAATAGGTTCTGATAGAATTCAAAATCTGCGGCTTGCTATTTTGAACATTTTGTTAGATACTAACAGAATAGAAGGCTTCATCTGCACAGGCTCTAGTCCACATAACAAGGCATGAAGTTGACATGAAGAGAAGTTCAGTACAGGTGTGGACCATTATAATGTGTTTGTTATAAAGTACAACTCAGAAGAGGATTGGAAGTAATCTTAAAGTAAAAGAAAATAGTGACCTTTACTCTTCATAAGCACATTTGAAACATAAAGGCTAGTACAAGGGGTTGGTTGAAATCTCTGAATAAAGCAAGGCCTATTTGTGACTACAATAAAAGCTGCCTGGGACCAACAAGGAGACTGTGCTGCCTGTGGATTATGTCTAAGCAGGGAGGCTAGGTCCTCATCATGTTTGGTCCTTGGCTGGTGCATTGATCTCTGCTGCAACTCCCATTCCTGCTTGGATTTGTTGGGTCCATTGTGGAGCTCCTGTCCCCTCCAGGTTCTTCTATTCCCAAACTCTTCCATAAGATTCCCAGTGCTCCACTCCAAAATCTGACTGTGAGTCTCAGCATCTGCTTCAATCCTCAGATGAGTGGAGTCTTTCAGAAGACCTCTATGGTAGGCTCCTGTCCTTTTCCTATCTTCAAGCAGTTCGTGGTGTCTATTCTATTTGTCCTTCTGAGTGAGAATTAAGCATTCTTCCTAGATTCCTCCTTGTTATTTATCTACTTTAGGTCTGTGTATTGCAGTGTAGTTATCCGGTATTATGTGGCTAATATCCACTTATAAGTGAGTATATACCCTGAGTGACTTCTGGGTCTGGTTATCACACTCAGAATGATTGTTTTTTGTTCCATCGATTTGCCTTCAAATTTCAACATTTTCTTGTTTTTAGTAGCTGAGTATTGTTCTATTGTGTAAATGTACCACAAATTCTTTATCCTACGGGCCATAGGGGCTACCTCTGATGTAGACCTAGTGCCCACTGATTGATCACTTCCCCTTGTGGGGAGGTCTTGCCAGGCCACAGAGGAAGAGGATGCAGGCAGTCTAGCTGAAACTTGGTAAGCTGAGGTCAGATGATAGAGAGGAGGGCACCTTCTTTCTGAGGACTAGGGGAGCTGGGAGTAGGGATGACAGAGGGAGGGTGGGACCTGGAGGAGAGAGGGAGGAGGCTACAACAGGGATGAAAAGTGAATAAACAAACAAACAAAAAGGTTGTCTGGATACTTGAGGGAGCATATTACAAATTCAAGGCTTTCTTGGGCTTCACAGTAAATTCAGGCCTACCCTTGGCAACTCATTGAGGTGGTATTTTAAAATAAAGAAAAAGAAATGACTAGGAATATAGCTCAGAAGTAGAATGCTGGTGGAACACCAGGAGTGACCCATGTTCAATCCAAGATGCATAAATTCTCTCTGAATATATGTGTTGGTGATTATGATCTTTCCATATTCTTTATAAACATTAAGAAGTTTTTAAAAAATGTTTGCTAGAATGCACATGATAGATATGTGAATTTTAACTCCACTAGGAAGCTTAACTTTAAAAATAACCCCCAAATAGAACTTTTTAGTGCCACAACTTATGAAAGTCGTATGTTCTCAGATGTACATGAAAAATTGGAGTTTTTAAGATGTGCACATGCTTGTTAATGTTTAGTACTGTAGACAAAAACTGATTCTTTGACCAAGGTATGGGACATAGACAGGCTTAGTCTCCATCAAATTACAGTCTGTAACATTCTGCTATCAGAGCACAGTTCCTGTCCTTTTTTTCTAGTGGCCTTGCATGGTTTCAGTGGCCATTCACTCTGATCATCCCTAGGAATACTAATAGCAGGTTTTTTTCCTACTACAGTAACCTAAACCTGCACTTATAACACAGCCATGCTTATCCAATTGTAGTCAGTACTAGACATCATGCAATGCATTCTGAATGAAAATAGGATATTGTTGGGCCATATAATCCTAATCAGTTCAGACAATGTTGAGTTCTGCCTGCTTCTTGCAACCAACTGCCTCTTGCATCTTAACATGTTTGGAAACATTTTATAAACACATAAAACATTCTGCATGCACAACTTACTATCTACAAAGCAGTAATTACACTTAATATCCTAGGAAGTTTTTATTGGATAATATAAAAGTGGCAAATGACTTTATTATTTGTTTAGGGATTTCCCGTAATAGTCATTTAAATGAACATCAAAAGGAGAGACTTGTCAATAGTCAATAGTCAATGTTAACTGACTTCTACTTCCCTGAATTCTGTGCAACCCATTTTAAAATGTTTACCCTAATTTTATTTTAACAAATCCAGATGATTCTACTTGATACTCAGTGTCAATTCCCACACTACATGATTTCGGTCTTGAAAGGTTTCAAATACTAAAAAATATCTAAACTTCAGCTTCTCCTCAAGACTACGGTCCTGTGAAAGCAAGATTCTCTCATAGCACATAAATCATAAGATCATGTTTGTCCTATCAGTGAATTGCCTGGTCATGTTGTAGGAGAGTTACTCTCTGACGTCAGCATTCATAAACTAGTCTGTTAATAATATGAAATGATGCTGTAGAGCTCTGATTATAAATACATTTATGCTCATGCTCCAACTAAAATAGTTTGGAAATGTTGTCCATTGTTCACTCAAGTTTTGGATAGACATGAATACTTTTCATCACATGCTTGAATAGTCAGAAGATATATAGTATTTTATGCATTTTAAATATGCTCCATCCTCTCCACATGTAGAGTCCATATTAGTGTTTCAAAATGTTTGCTTGTTTGTTAACTAGATTCTGTGATAAAGAAGAAAGGATGATTACACAGTCATGTGCCTTTAGCTGACAAAGGTGGAGTAAATTGTTTTGAATCTGATTTTATTCTGTTGGTTGCACTTGGTATAAGACAAACATATCAAGGATAACTCAAGGCTTTCAATTGGCATCACTGTAAAAGAGTGGACAGAAATTACATGGGAAAAGTCTTCTGGATTTGAGACAATGAGAATGATTGTCACAGCAACTTCAGATGCCCATGAGATTCACAACCAGGATTTCCAAGTGGCTCTTGAACATGGTCATCTAGACACATGATAAAAGTTCTAGGGAGTTGAGTCTATAATCGCTTAAGACATAGTGTATAAATCAAGAAAGCGAATGAAATAAGTGTTCATGAGGATATCTGCAGGGAAAAGGCTATTCAAGGGCTAAAGTTTAAATGGCTTCACTGGTCCAATGAGGAAAAAACTGAAGAATCAAAAGAGGAAATCAAGAGCAGCCAGTAAATCAAGATTAAGTCAGGAGTGTGGTTTCCGGGTGCTTCAAAAAAGAGAAAGATTAACCATGCAGAGAGTTCTATTGGATCAATCAAAAAAGACTGAGGGAAGATCATACTTCATATGTAACATTAAATATAAAATTTTTCTTTGTAATACTAAATAGAATCTCATTTTCAATTTCAAAGAAAAATAGAGATATAACTGAGACACTGGGAAGAGATAATATAGTGTGTGTGAGTTTTTGCATCATGCGTGTGCTTGTGCATGTGCATGCATGCATGCTTGTGTGTGTGTGTGTGTGTGTGTGTGTGTGTGTGTGTATGGAGTATATATGTTTTCCTGTGAATATGAGCTGAGCACATGCACATGTGACTGAAGCTGTACATGCATTTATATGCGTGTGGAGGACTGAGGTTTGCTTTCTGAGTTCTCTGCACATTATTTTTTCACACATGGTCTCTCAGTGAACTCACTGACTTGGCTAAATAGACTAGATAGTTCACCCCAGAGATCTACCTGTTTCTGTCTCAGCTTAAGATTGCAGATGTGTACCAGAGATACTGACTCCTCTGTGTATGCCAGTGATCTGAACTCAGTTCTTTATGCTTGCTTGGCAAATGCTTTACCCACTGAGCAATTTCTCCAGTACCAGATAACACTTTTGATAACATCCTTTTATTAAGGAAATAAATGTGGAATGTTAATGGAAGTATGTGCATCCAAAGTTTTATTATTTTGAAATTCAACTGATACTAACTCTTTTGTAAACATATGGGAAGATCCTATTGAGAAAGAAAATTTGATAGAGTATGGAATGAAGAAAATATTATGCAATATTTTAGAGGTAGGACATGATCTTTTGTGTAAAAAAAAAAAAAAAAGGATCCCACATTTGGTAGTTTCTGCATGGTAACAAAGGGAAAGCTATGTGAATGTTGAGATAGCTGACATCAGTTAAAATGGTGTAAATTGAGAGCTCTTTAATAAAGGAAGAAACATAATCAGAAAGAGTCTGATAATAAAATATTAAGCATTCAAAGAGATTATACACATAAAAACCACATTTCTGGGATAATAGTATAAAACACAGGAAGGAATAGGTGTGTTCACATTGGGAAGTTTTAACTGCTGCTTTCAAATTCCTTCAAGCCTACAAGAATAAGGAAAAATAGATTTAGAATTTTGACAATGTGTATTTATTAGGAATTTTAGGAAGTATTACAATTCAAATTTACCATGGGGTAAGAAAATTTGATCGTAGAGTGAGATGTGTCAAACTTTTCATCCCTATGCAGCAGCACACAGAACTCATACTAGCCTTGCTGTAAATGGAAAGGATGAGGGATTGCCTGAACCAGGAAAAGAGGCTTTAGATTGGGATGGAGACAAAGATGCATGAAGGGGGGAGTTAAGACTGAGCGAATGGGAGCCAAGATCCACATTCACACCTAAAGGCCAGGGTCTGAGCACTCCATTTATTACTAAACAACCTTACATATGCTAACTGTTTGTTCTGATCACAGGAACCATAAAGCACATCTTCTCTGTGATGTGAATATATTGACTGGAAACTTTTCTAGCATGTACTAGGGTTTTTTTGTTTGTTTGTTTTGTTTTGTTTTGTTTTTTACTTCTTTCCTCTAACACGTTTGATTTTAAATGCTGAATGATTTAGTTATATCAATAGTTTTCTACTAAAACCATCATCTTGGTTGTCAATAGTTTTCTATTAAAACCATCATCTTGGTTGTTTTATCTCAGGCATTTGTTAATGAAATAGGAACTTGAATAACATTCTAGTCACCTAGTGTTGTAAACCTTTCAAATATCTCATGGGGCATAGAAAATTCTTCCCCCATGCAAATAATTCTTGAGTTTTGCAACTTTAACAATTTTAAATCTATATGAATTGACAATTATTTATGTGAGTTTTTTGTATACATCATGTTTTTTCATGTCTGAACATTGTAGCATTCCTAAGTGGAGTTGGTTAATGTTTACAGTGCTTTATAACTTTTTGTAGTAGTAAGCCTAGAAATTGTATTTTTATTGAAAATATAATTCTTTCTCACATAGTATATCCTGATTATTGTCTCCCCTTACTTTTACACCTTCCGGTTTCTCCCCGCCTCCTTCTTCATCAGATCCACCCCCTTTCTGTCTCCCATTACAAAACAAATATGCTTCTAAGTGATAATAATCAAATAAAATAAAATATAAACTAAAACTAGTATGTAGGACAAAGCAAACAAACTGAACAACAACAACAACAAAAAAAAAAACACAAGAAAAGGTATAAGAAATAGACAGTGACCCACTGTTTGCACACTTAGGAATTTCAGAAAAACACAAAACTGGAAGCTATAATGTATACCTGAAGACCAGGGAGGCCCTGTGCATTCTCTCCCAGTCTCTGAATTATTATTTAGGGGCCCTTGCTTTTCCAGTGTCCTTCATCCCCTCTGGCTCCTATGCTCTTTCTATCTCTTCTGGAGGATTCCCTGAGCCCTGATGGGAGGGATTTGATGGAGACATCCTTTCTTCAAAGCATTTTTAATTTAATATTTTTTCAATACAACCGACCACAGTTTCCCTTCCGTGCATTCTTTCCACTCCCTGTCCCACGTAAACTCTCCCCTAAATCCACTTTTTATCCATTTTTCTACAGAAATTAGAGAAGGTAGCACAGCGATGTACAGCTGAACAGGGCAAAACAAGTTGCCCTAAGTCTAGGCCAAAACCTCACACACTGAGGCTTGATGAGGCAGCCCAGGAGGAGGATAAGGGTCCCCAAAGCAGCCAGTAAAAGCCAGAGCTACTCCCATTCCCACTTTTACAAGTTCCACAAGAATGTCAAACTACACAACCATAAGATATATGCAGGGAACTTAGCACAGCCTCAGGCCGGCTCCGTGACTGCCGCTTCAGTCTCCGTGAAGCCCCACGAGGCCTGCTTTGTAGATTCTGTGGGCTGTGTGGAGACATCCCTTTTAAGGCTGAGTATCCCAAAGTGTCTCACTCTCTGTGTAATATCTGGCTGTGGGGTCTCTGTGTTTGTACCCATCTGCTGCAGGAGGAAGGATTCCAGCAAATTTCAAGAACACAGTGCATTAACAATTGTGGTTACCTTGCTGTATCTTGTTATCAGTCAAATTGAAGACTTGTTATCTTTTCACCATCATTTCCCCAAAGACCCCATGTCTGAGCCTAAATGCTCACTCACTGTTACATGACATGTAACATGTAACAGTTACAGGACATGTTACATGCCCCCTCACACTCCAGCATTTGTCTTCCTCGTCTGATGCATTTCACTTAAAAGAAGGCATCTTGTACTACGCAATCGGCATCTCCATCAAATTATTTTAAGTGTATATTATAATACAGGTGTACATAGGCCAGAAGACAAGCTAGGGAGCTACACTGAGGAATGTTGCTTACCATTGAGGCAAGGCTTCTCTGTGTTCTGGAGTTCACCCATTGGCTGGATGGTTTGTCTGAAGACTACAGGGATCCTCCTGTCTCTACCTTCCTCTGCACTGAGATTACTATGACGTCACCACCCCCGGGTTCTTGGAATCAAATTTAGGTTGCCATCACTGGGCAGTAAGCACTTTATACATGTGCCTATCTTCTCTGCCATCAATCAGTTCCTTAAAAGTAATATTCTTCCCTCTAGAAATTAGTATTTGAGGAAGTTCAAAGGGCTCTAAAGTAGCATTGAAGTTGGGAGCTAGATGCGCTGAATTGGATATAAAATGTTTTTTGTAGCGGCTTTCCCTGTTTTGTATATTAGAGTTTGGGAGGAGTCTTTTGTTTATTTTCTTTGTTCAAAAGAGAGTTCAAGAAGGATTGCTATTTATTTATTTATTTATTTGTTTGTTTATTTATTTATTTATTTATTTATTTATTCTACTTAGGTTTTTTTTTTCAAGACGGATTTCCTTTGTATAACAGAGCTCTAGTTGTCCTGGACTCATTCTGTAGACCAGGCTGGCCTAACTCACAGAGATCCATCTGCCTCGGCCTCACGAGTGCTGGAATTGCCCAACTATAGTTATTTTTTATCAAAGTTCAGTAGAATTTGACTGACTCTATCTGGGCCTGAATATTTTCATTTAAAATGTTTTTATTACTGTTTCAATATATTTCTTTGTTGTAGTTCTATTTAGGTTGTTGGCCTCTTCTTGGTTTAAGTTTGGTAGTTAGGATTGATGAAGAAATTCATTTCTTTTAGAGTTTCCAACTTAAAAGGATACAGATTTCTAAAGTATTCCCTTGTAATATTTTGCATTTCTTTGGTGTCAGTTGTGATGTTTCCATGATCTTCTAGTTCTGTTAATTTGGATTATATCATTCTTTCTTTGGGCTTGTTCGACCAAGGAGATTTTTTTTTTTTTCTTCAAAGAACTAGTTCTTGGGGTCACTGATTTTTGTTCTAAATTTGTTTGTTTGCTTCTAATTCATTAATTTTTATTTTATTTTTAAATTATTTCTTGCTATATATTGGGTTTAGATTTGATATTTATTTTTGAGTTGCATCATTTATTTGTATTCTTTTTTTGTTTTTGTTTTTTGTTTTGTTCTTTTTTTTTAATGTAGACATATAGGGCAATAGACTTCTCTCTTAGAACTAATTATTATATGTTCTAAAGATTTTTGTTGATTTTTCTTTTTATACATTTTTATACTTGTGTCTGGTGATGTGAAGATATGCAAGGAGGCCAGAGGCATCATACTTATGGAACTGGAGTTATAAGGAGTTTTAAACCTTCTGCTGCTATAGATTTTGGGAACCAAACTTGGGTCCTCTGAAAGAGCAGTAAACACACTGAACACGGGTCATCTCTCCTGCCTCTCTACTAAATTTTAATACATTTCTATTTATAGAAGCTCAGACAAAATAAAACCAAAAGAAACAAAGTGCTTATTAATTGTCAACCTATTTAAATTGCATCTACATTTAATCATGACACAGGACACATGTGTCAGGGAAATCCTGAGTTTTTCAAATTTTAACCCTGATACATTTTCAAATGAGAACTAATTGTTAGGGCAAAATTACTGAAGTTTCAATGGGAAGTTTTCTTTCCTCCTAAATATTCTTTTGTTAGAGAGTGAAACCTGAGAGAAAGAGACTTCTACTAAACTGTTTATGTACTCATAAATATTTAGAAAATCAATGCTCACATTCATACTATGATGCAAATCTGTCATTTGAATGAATAGAGAAGTGAATCAATCAACAAAAACTTTATATTGGATATTTCCATAATGAAGTACCAAACACTAAAGGCAATGAGAAAATTGTGTTGTTAAGTGGGAGGGGCTGCAGTGTTGGATTGTTAAATAGCTGATGACATATTGATTCAAAAAATCATTTTGCTCTTTTGTAAGAACCATGTTGGAATTTTTCTGTAAAAAAGAAATGGCAGACAGAACAAGAAAGAAATAACAGATATTACCTGAAAATATTTACTTGAAGTTATAATGGTCTTTACTTTTACAAAAAAAGTTGAAAATTATATTTATATATAACAATGAGAGATTCAACTCAGACCTTTTCATGCAGCATGTCATTCACACAAACACCATAGGTGTGTATATATATAATTACATTTGTAATAATATATACCTAACTTATCTCAAAGAGCTTATGCACATCCAGAATCTTACAAAAATCTCCAAAGCTACACACACACACACACACACACACACACACACACACACACACACACACACACACACACACACACACACACACACACACACTGGATTGAGACATTGTTTTCAATACATATTTCCTGTACAAATCTGATTTCAAAATTTCCCCCATATCATGGAGCATCTGGAGTCTGAAGGAAGAGAGGTGGGTTGACCATAAAAACCTGCATGTAGACTTTCCATGATGAGATGATCATAGCAGGCATAATAATAGATATTTTATATAACTGATGACTGGTGAGAAATGGTGACAGTGACTCTGCTCTACCTTCTAACCAGTCTTCACAAACTCATTTTTTATTATATGTATGTGTGTGTTAAATATATGTGTGTGAGTGTGGAACATGTGTGCATTGGCATGCATGTGGGCATCAAAGGATAACTTTGGGGAATGGACTCTTTCTTTCCACTAGGGGCTATGGAAACTGAACACAGGTCATCGGGATTCTGCTTACAAAACCATCTTGCTGACCCCTAGTCAGTTTTTTCGATGCCCTAAGAGGAGCACTTGCTAGATGTTGATGGAGTTACTGTGTACTTCTCTTGTTTTCTCTAGAACACTAAGTCATGGACAGCATAGCAGCTGTGTAACATTGAACATGTTCCATGCACCTTTCTGTATTTTCACATTTATTCTCCAGCTATGGCAGATAGTCAGTGGATCAAGAGAAGACAGATACAATGAATGTGTCTTGAGAATCTTTCTTGAAATGCCAGGAAGGGGTGTTACCTCTTTCTTTAGAAATGTAGGTGTACAGAGAAAAGACTATTATCCATTTTAGTTAGACAAAAGCCTAAAGGAAGAAGGCAGAACTAGAGGGAATTCATGTGAATCCACAGAATTGAAGTGCACGTACTGTGCTGCCTGTGATTTTTATGCTATTTCTGGACTTTGAATTATGTGACCCACTGCACTTGCTTTTTTGTTTAAGTGATATTGAATAAAGTTTTATGGGACTTGTTGCTTAAACTAAAAGAGAAAACTGGCCAAAATTCTGTGATCCTTTCATAAGTTACTAAAGCCCTCCTTGGCTTTATACATCGCCCCTCCCCTTTTAACTTGTAACCCACCCAAGAGGTTGAACTTAATTGTATTATCCTGTATTAAGTCTTTCATGATCACTGAAGTCAGAAATAATTAATTGCTTCTTTGCCTTCCCAGTAGTAGTGGCAGTGATCTAAGCATGTCTTGCATGTTACTTAGCTATTTTCCTCAAGAATTTCCTCACTGACTTTGTGATTAGAAAATGAGTTTCAAACATCATCTCTTCCGATTATAAATTGGAAGTTCACTAAATTCTTTGAATTACAGAATAGAAGAGTAAAATATGACACTTCAGATATCTTATATCATCAAATAATGACAATAAAACTAAGTCTTTGATAGCATAAAGTGGTAGAATATATGTTAAGGACTAAAGTATTTCCCACAAAGAAAAAAAATATGTTGAAACTCGAACTCCCATTACCTCATAACAAGACTTTATTGAGAAGTAGAGTCACTGCAGATGTCATGGGTGAAGATGAGGTCATACTGGAGAAGAGTGGGACTATAATGTACTGCGACTAGTGTCATTACACAGAGATAATAGTGTGCTAACAGACACTTGTGTGAAGCGAGCACTCTGTGATAATGAAGACAGATGTGGCAGAGATGCAGCTGCAAGCCCAGTAGCAGCAAAGAATTCTGGAGACTATTAGATGAGAGGCAGAAGAGAGGACCCAGACAATGTTCCTTGTTAGTAAATTGATTTGTAATTTTATTCTTAAGGATGTGAGATCATATTTCTGCTGTTTTTCCTAAATATATTTTTACTATCATTGTTAATTTAAAAAATTATATGCTTGTGTGAATGTACATTCATACATGTGCATATGGACTGCCTATGGATTCTGAAGAAGACATTGGATCCTCTACAGTTGGATTTAGAGTTGATTGTAAGCCAATATAGGTGTTGGAAAATGAAATCTGATCCCTTAGAAGAGTAGAAAATGTGTTAATCACTGAGCTATACCTCCAACCTCCTAATTATGTCTTAATTAACATACTGTAATAGTATTATGGGATGCAGAAAGATGGCTCAATACACTATATGCAGTGTGTAATGATTGAATATGGGCAATTAGAAGCTCAATATACTTAAAAATCTTGAATGCCTCTTTGTTGATGAATGAATTTGTTCTTATTTGTTATCAAATATGCCATAGTTTGTTCTAAACTATAGACATTCTACAGTGGTGCTATAGAATAAGACAAATATTGTCCTCTCATATAAAGTCTGCATGAGTTTTGTCACTAACTTTTCTTTTTTGATAATTTATTTTGTTATTTTTCTTTATATGTCTATGTGATCATTTGCCATCTGTGTGCAGGTACCAACGCAGGTGAAAAGATACTATCCAATTTCCTGAAGGTTTAGCTGCAGGTGTTTGTGAACCTCCTGACATGGGTGTGGGAAGCAAACAGTATACTTAAGATGACATGAACTCTGGTGCCCCATATTTGACCACCTCCTCTTGGTGGGGAGGTCTGATGGCACTCAAAGAAAGAATAAGCAGGTTACCAAGATGAGACTTGATAGCCTATGACCATATAGTTCGGGAGGAGTTCCCCTTAGTCTTAGACCTAGGGGAGAGGAATAGGGTGAAAGTGGGAGGGAGGGAGAAACAGGAGGATACAAGTGATGGTATTGCAACTGAGTTATAATCTGAATAAATTAATTAAATAAAAAAGATGTGTCCACTGATATATCAAACCATATAAGTAGAAACTTGATCATGAGATGTATAGTTCAAGAGTTACATTCAGTGTCCTCCAGTGTTTAAGACATGTGGTTTTAGCCACTGATCCACATCTCCAGCCCCATCTCCTGATTTTTCTTTGACTGATACATGAACATATCTTCCCTATTATAGCCTACAATAGAAAATAGCAACCATTGTGATACTTGTCTCTTCATGATGCTAAACATATTTCTTGCCTTATGTAACTAAAAATGTGTTCCATTAAGTATTAATGTTTCCTTTGTAAAAGGGACAAAAATTACCAAGTTAAGAAAACTTAAATTCTTATGTAATAGAATCAGATTAAATATTATATCTTTTAATGTTGTCATGGATAAGTAAATTGAAGTTTTTGAAAGTTTGTTAATTAAGGAAGAACAATTTAATTGTATTAAGACATAGATAAAAGGCATTACACATTTAATCTTCACACAGTGGAACTTATTTAACTGGAAAATATTATAGAGAATATTTGAGAGGACATAAAAAGGCATATTTCTGTGCTTTTACTCAAATAAAAGCTCATTCAATCATCTATTCTCTGTTTTATAATTGTGCATCCTCTATATCCACCTTATTGAACAGAAACGTGAGAATTATTACCCCCATACTACCATTAGACAATCTCTTAAAATAGTGTGTTCATGTGTACTACACAACTCTCTATGTTCATGTGTCCTACACAACCATCTATGCCACATCCTTTCCTCTATAGATTCTATTTATCGGGAAATCCAAAATACCTGATACTGTGTATATGCTTTTAATGAAAATATTTTTTCTTGCCTTAACTTCTCCAAGTAAATTTTGACCTGATTTGTCCAAGTGTATGAGGCTTTGTCACTGGTGACTTTTAAGGCATATTTTCTCAAAGTACAAGCACATGAACTCTGAGTAATTTGTGAATTTTGGCTTCTAAAAACGTATGTCTCATATAATATTGAGTGTCAAGCAATGTTTATTGTGTAGTTGTGTTTGATATACTAAATGCTAAATGGTATGTATGGATAGACATATAAATCAAATCAAGTTATACCCACTGCTGTGAAATCGATATAATTGGAATCTTAAACAATGTATGTAGAGTTGTATTCTTTGTCCCTGATGTATAAGAAACATCCACTTGCAGGATGTGATCTTAGTTACAGAACTTTGAATGTGATGTAATATCACAACTACCTACTGGACAACTGAAGTATTAACTTGCCTTATTTGATTTCTAACACAAATACTTAAAGATACACTATAGAACTTAATAATTGTATTAAAGCTTACTTACCTGTCACACAGAAGCACTGCTTTATGCTTTACTTAGACACATATGTGTACACGCCAGAGATAGGTTATTATTGACTTTTAAAGGTCTGATCTTTTTTTTTTTTTATCTCTCATTAGTTTAGCTCAGTAAATTCAGTTGTTAATATAATCAAATTCATGCTAACTATGAAGATAATTTATAACCTTTTGTTCCTCTTTCTTTCCTTCATTTCCCTCACTATTGAATCTACATGATTTTTCATTATTATATTCCCTTCCAGCTTTGCTGACTACAAAATACTTCCTTTTCTCTCTCTCTCTCTCTTGAGCTGTTTCCACACTCCACAAGCTGCTCTCCTTGGCAGATATCCTATGGCTCTGGCATCTCCATATCTTGGAGTCTCCAGCAAAATCTACACTTTGTTTTTAAAGCTTCATGCAAGAGTTTCCCTTGGCGTCCATGCAAGAATACTCCTGACACATGCCTGGTAAGCCCTTCCTCAGAGGCTTTCCTTAACATGAGGGAAGATTCCAAAGCCCTTTTTTGTATCTTTGTTAACACTAAATCCAGAAATGTGGCTAACGCAGTTGATGTTTTTCCTGCTTGCTGAGACTGCTACCTGGTCCCCTCTAAGACTTATATTTGTATAAACTATATAATTTTTGGTCTGTTGACAGTTTTTAGGTAGAGGGAATTCTTCAGGTCTCTTCCTTAACAGGTTGCAGGAGCAACTTGATGTAGCCTTCTATTATCAATTTATCACATTTAGCTTCATATTTTTCTTTAAACTTCTCATTTACTTGAACATAAGTTATAGTAGGATGCAATAGGGCATTCTTTTCCTCTCAAACTGTAAATTTTCTATTTCTTTTCACTTTGCTTTCTTCTTTTCAGTGTAGATCTGCATACAAGTGATTACTAATAACCACCTGAAACAGTCAGTAGTAGGCTGTCTTTAATCTCTTCTGCCAAGATCATTAATTCCAAACCCTTCAAGTTAGACTCAGGCAGATTGTTTGTGGATAATAGCAAAAAGCAGCCACATCTTTGGCAAAATATCACAAGAATGACCTCTATTCCAGCTCCTAATATCTCCTCCCCACTGCCAAAGCTTCTTGAGCTATAATGTATAGTGTTCTCACCATTAATGTCTTTCATGCTCCTACTATGCTGGTGCATTAAACCTCACTTAAATTGTTTAACTGCTTTTCTAAATCAACCTCCAGAAAATAATCCTTGTTTCTCCAAACAATAGCATGATCAGGCCAATGACAGCAATATCCCACTCCTGGTACTAATTCATGTTTTAGTTACTGTTCTATTGTTATGAATGGACAACAAGACCTAGGCAAATTATAAAAAAAGCATTTAATAGTAGTCTTGCTTACTGTTTTAGAGGGGTAGACTATGATCATGCAGGAAGCAGACAGACATGGCACTGGAGAAGCATCTGAGAGCTTTACATGCTGATCCTCAGGCAGTAGGCAGAGAGAGAGAGAGAGAGAGAGAGAGAGAGAGAGAGAGAGAGAGAGAGAGAGACAGAGACAGAGACACAGAGAGAGACACAGAGACAGAGAGAGGCAGAGAGACAGACAGAGAGATAGAGACGGAGAGAGAAAAAGAGAGACAGAGAGACAGAGAAAGAGACAAAGAGAGACACATAGAGATAGACAGAAATACAGACAGACACACACACACACACACACACACACACACACACACACACACACACACGGGGGCGGGGGGCGGTTGGGCCTGATGTGGGTTTTTGAAACCTTAAAGTAACAGCTAGTGACAAACCTACACCAATGCTCCAATAAGGTCACACCCCCTAATCCTTCCCAAATAGTTTTACTAACTGAAAACCAAGTATTCAAACAAATGAGCCTATATGGTAATTCTTATTCAAACCACAGTAAAAAAGCATCTAATAGACAAATCTTCTTTCACAAGTCTTTAAGGTGACATCAAATTAGACAGATCTAAGCCTTCCAAAGCTTCCATCAAAACAAAAGCTACTTTTTCTAGTGATGTTTATGCATACAATGAGTTCCTTTAGGATTTCTTTGTATTAGTTAATCTAATTACCATTTTTCTTACTAGCTACTTTTTGTTTATCTGGCAGACTTAGAGGTAAAGAAACCAAGAAGATAATAGTGATGCATATTGTGACAAAATAAAAAGCCAGACACAATTTACGACTTAAAATGAAGATATCAATAGTATATTATTAAAAATCAAATATTAATGCAACCTCATTGGTACTCTTAAACGGAATTATAATGGAGAAGTTATATATGTATGTGAACTTTATGATTGTTTACATATTAGATTGTCAAAACTCTACCATAGAGCTTTCTAAAGCATGGTATTTTCCAGTCTTTAAAATGAAAAGAAGAAAAATTACTCAGTTTCTAAATTTAGAATTATTTTCTTGAAATTGTGTGGTGCACTGAAGAGATCTATGTGTGAAGTTTTGCAAACACTTCATGTCATACAAGAACTGACAGTGAATCTGAAGATGCTCTTTTCCCAGCTTCACAGTTAAGTGTAGTCTTTGGGGAAAATACCAGGTCTTTGTTAAATAAGTGTGATAACTTGAATTTCAGCCATGTTTCATTCTCCTGCCAGTAATTTGTTTCATATAATAGTGCTATTTTCAGGCAAGATATATTTAATTGGAAAGGTCAAATCTTTGTAAACTTTATTTATATGAAAACTGGCTGTTAACCATTGGAACTCATTTTAAAGGAGACATGGGTGTTTTATCTACAAACAATGAGTAATCTTCATAAGCAAACTTTATATTTTCATGAATATCATTGAACTTCAGGATAATTGTACCAGTATACTGACCAGCTAAGTCATGCATATTCTTGGAATTACTCCTAAAAAGATCTGGAAAACAGTCACAGCCTGAATACTTTCCCCAAATCATTATGGAGTTAAAAAAAAAAAAAAAAAAAAAAAAACTATTTGTATGTACTCTACAAATCCTCTTTCTTATTATTGCCATTTCACATTATCCTAAAATAGATGATCGTTAGACACTCATTCTTAGGATTTAAGATTGGTACTGGAGACAAATCACCTAAAATAGTTGAAACAGATCACATGCATAGAAAACCAGGATGCACAGTGTACACATAGGATTGGGGAAGGAATGAGAAAAAACAATATTACTACACTGAAATATAGATTAAGGAACTCCCATGTCAACACTCCACAGAGGTAAGTTTCCTTGACTTCCTTAGCAGTCACTGTGTTCTACTATAGAAAAGCATTTGAATGAATTTGACCACCATGTAAAATTGGGCAAAGGAACTTGGGAACAGGAATTGTGAGGTGAACCTGTGATCATAGAGGTAGAAGCAACAAGTACAAGGAAAGCTGTAGGTAATTGACCTTTACTTGGCACTGTAAAAGTGAATAACCATTACATGTCTTTTTGTAGAGATTAGCTTAACAAAAACATTTAATGAATTTTGTTCAGGTAACTCAGCAGAAACTTAATGACCCTAACAATCATCATTCTTTTTACTTATTGTGAGACAAGTATTTGTTGCAGTTTACTTCCAATCCAAATTTGGGATTACTGCTAATATTTTGCAGAAATTAGTCCATAGTTGAAAATTAATAAAAGTACAATGGCATAGTAATATGTTAAATGTTCATTGGATTTAAGGTGCATTTTTTAAAAGTGGTAATAATCTCTGCTACATTTATTATAAATAACTCTATCTCTGTTTCTAGCAATAGAGACAGAAATACTAGGAGTATTATTCATTACTACGGAAGCAAAGAGGACAAACAATGAAGAAATCAGGACAATTTGTAAAATTATTAGAAATTTATTTTAGTAAAAAATGGATAAGCCTGCATGACACTGATGAGTTTTATGATAATGTACACAGTATTGCCAAGAGGGATGTCTCACTCCTGTGATCTCAGTCTCCAGAGGCTGAGGCAAGTGTACTGCTATAGTTCAAGACTAGTCTGATATAGTAATTCCTGGTCAGCATTGCTATAGTGAAATATATCATATATCATATATCAAATAAACACACACACACACACTTTTATACACACACATGGACACATGCATATGCACATACTTACAAAATAATAAATACTTATGCATTAATGTGAATGAGCTTATACTCTATATTTTTAAGTATGTGATATGGTTATGTGCATGGGTGTTTATGTTCAGGTACAGGTGCATTTGTGCCAAAATACACAGTATGTAAATCAAATGACAAACTTGGGCATCTATCCTCACCCTATACATTGCTCAAGACATGGTCTCTTTGTTGTTCAGGCAAGCTGGCCGAAAAATGTTCAGGGACTTTCTCATGTCTACTTGTTACAGAGGCACACTGCTGAGCCATTTTTATGAGAAGTACGTGGATTCAAACAAACTCCTGAAAAGCATAACTCAAAAAATACTAATTGGGGTGGTAAGCTAATTTAATAATTTCAAAAGCACATGTCCAAGTGGATGTACAATAAAATATGGCATAAAGGACACAGTGTCTGAAATATATTAAGATTTAATTAAAAAGGAAAAATATATTATGACACCCTATTGCTGATGGGAAAATATTATAAGTTGATTCTAGGAGTACTGATGTAAGAAAGAAAGGTACATATCCTTTTTCTACAAATAGATATTATAAGATAGATTTAAGTGTTCTATATCATGTCAAAATTGACAGACAACTGGACAGAAATTTCTTGCAGGTGCATTATAACCATACATATGAATGTTAAAGGCACATGTCTAGTCATAACAATTGAATCCAAAGTATAATGATGAAGATAAGAGAAATGATACATGAATAACATTCAGTCTATCCAAACAGATGGTATCCAAATAATTGGCTTCCAAGATTTCAAACCTACCAAGCAACACTAACTACCCAAAGGCCTGGTATATTGGATAATACAACAATACACTACAAAACAACTATTGTTTAGTGGATCTATGTCTATATTGCATCATATTAGATAATGTGTGATATGCATTTATTTTGTATTCAAAGTCACGCAGTAAATATGGGTAGTCCCACCACTCTCATGTTACATTTCCCTCCCACTTAGTAAACTATATTTTTACAGGAAAGTGTGTATTCTCAGTATAAGGACAAGAAACGATTGTGATCTGTAGAAAAACATCAGTGTATTTTTTCTTACAGATTCTACTTTTAAAGCTATTTTTATGTTTGCATACATTAAGTACAAAATTTGAAGTTTCCTTTTGATATTTCTATGCATGAATATAAAATACACTGACAATTCACACCCTGTGATCCTTTTTTTATCTCTCTTTTTTTCTCCCCCTTTCCTTTTTCTTTTCCTAAATAGGACCTCTTCTAATTTCATAGCTTTAACAATCTAGATTATACATATGAGGGAGAACATACAATGTTTCATTTTCTTTTTCTTTCTTTCTTTCTTTTTTTTTTTTTTTTTTTTTTTTTTTTTTTTTTTTTCTCTTTTTCAAGACAGGGTTTCTCCGTGTTAGCCTTGACTGTCCTGGACTTGCTTTACAGACCAGGCTGGCCTCGAACTCACAGCGATATGCTTGCCTCTGTTGGGATTAAAGGCATGCACCACCACCACCTGGCTGGATATTTCGTTTTCTACATATGGCTTTTTTCACTTACCTGAGGAGCTCCAGCTCTAAAGAAGGTGATCACATCTTTAGTTATATCTGAGTAAAACTCACTGCACAGATTCGGCACACTTCCTTTGTCCACTCATGACGTGTCCCAGACGGTGGGAAAAATCGAATCAGGGTTCACCTGAAAGAGGGAGTGGGCATTAAAAGTAGGGTACAGAGACGTGAGAAATAACAAGTTAAGTCGGGAAATTTCTGATCAAGATTCTCTTTAATGCAGCTGAGTAACACTTTATATAGTAAGGTCAATAGGATCTACTCTGATCCCTCTCTCCCTAGCTTCAAAGCAAGAAGAACACAATAGCCTGAAGAGCTCCTTGTAAGAACTTCCTGTTACTGAGTAGCTCTCTGAAAGGAATTCCTTTACCCTCTGGGTGTTTCTCATTAGGGACTTCCCTAAGTCTTTCAAAGCTAAATAGTCCAAGGATGGCCTGGAACACAAAGACCTCTCCTGCAAAGCTCAGCAACTGGAAGGTCACAGCATGCACAGGATTTCTGACATGGTAGAATTTAGCAGGGCTTCCCACACATTCATCTGCGGGTGAGCACCTAGGCTGATTTCATAGCACAGGCGAATGTGAATAATACTGTAGCAACCTTGCTTGTATGCATTTTGATTCTTCTGGGTACATTCACAGAAATAGTGTATCTGGCTCCACAAGTAGTTCTATTGGCTTATATAAAGCTTTTTCCTTTATACTAAAGAACTTTGTTTTCAAATTTGCACACAATATGCGCAGGAGCTAAGATTCTTTAGAGTGTCCTTCATTGACCCCACCTGTGCCTTCTTAATATATCACTTAATTATTCTCTGTGTGTGCAGTGCTGAAAGAAACTAATCCAGAGTTTCTATCTGATCTATTTTTGTGCTATCATAATGTGCTAAGTGAGTGCTAATGAATATTCACTTAACAAATTAATTAACAAGAATATTAAATGAGAACACTTGAAGAGAGAACTCTGACAGAATTTCTAAGAACATTAGGTTTTAGTGTTGGCTGTGTTTAACACAACCCCAGAGAAGATTGTCTTCTTGTGTGACCCAGTGACACTCTTTTGTTTGTGTATGCAATGGCTGACTAGAGATGAGGCAGAGCTGAAGGAGAAGCATGGGTACTAGGAACTCATAAAACAGTTACTCAGTATCTGAAAAGAAGGTGTGAACATTCTCCACAGTTGAGTGGAGAGTGGGATATGACTTTCTCACGTACTCTGGTGCCTCACATTGGACCATGTCTCCTGGAGGGGGAGACCTGGTGGCTCTCAGAGGAAGGACAGCAGGTTACCAAGAAGAGACTTGATACCCTATGAGCACATACAGGGGGAGCTAATACCCCTCAGGAACAGTCATAGGGGAGAGGAATAATGGGAAAATGGGAGGGAGGGAAGAATGGGAGGATACAAGGGATGGGATAACCATTGAGATGTAACATGAATAAATTAATTAAAAAAAAAAAAAAACGAAGGTGTGCAAGTCGACTGTGTTGGATGTGGTTCTTGGGGCTGTGTACAGCCATGTCTAAATGGCCACACCAGGGTGCTATGGCTGAAGGTTAGTGTTCTCTGTTTGCTTCTTTGTTTTGTTTGTTTATGTATGTTTTGTTTTCTGATACAGAATCTCGCCTTGTAGTTCTTGCTGTCCTGGAATTCATTTATATGCTTATTCTTATAGCTACAAATCATCCAGTCTCTGAAGCAAACAGAAACTAATATAGAAGCCACAATTGGCCAAAATGTACAGAACAACTGGTACAGGATGTAAAAGCCTTGTAGAGAATTCTATAGCATAAAACTTGCACCTAAGGCTCAAGGAATGTCTCTGGAGAGGAGGTGGGAAGGTAAAAAGAGTCAGAGATCTAGGAAATTTCCAATAAGTTTGTATCTCCTAAGAATAACAAGGAAACTATACACATGGTACTTTAGTAATATGTCTTGCTAAACAATACCCAATAGACATATTAACAGGAAAGGGGGAAATCTCATGGGATGCCATCTCTAAACAAGAACTATAGGCTACTGAGGAGTGCTGAGAGTGAAAGAAATAGTATTTTCAGGGATAAGTCTCTTAATTTTATATCTAATACAAAGTAGTCAGCCCTGAAAACTTATACATAAAAGTAAGACTAAATAGATTCAGCAGGTTATATTCATATATTTGTGCATTTATACAATTATGTAACAATACAATTATATAAAAGTGGGGCCATGAATTTAATAGGAAGTGACTTGGGATACTGAAAAGGTTGGAGGGGGGAGAAGAAGAGATGAAATGATATAATTATTTTTATTTTTTAATAAAAGAAAAAGCATACTTAAGTTCTGTCTAGCATCTGAAAGATAGAGACTGAAAAATGAAAAGCAGGCCTCATGGTTTCTTCACTTGTAGGTACTTACTGTGCTGGATTGTTGGAATGTGGAGATGGAATAGTACAGGATCTCACTAAAGAACTAATTAACTTGTCTATCTCTTTAACAAGGCTTAAGCTGAGCCTGGTCCCCTAAGAAATTTTCCCCATGATCAAGTGATTGACTCAGCCTGACTGTAATGTTAGCACCCCCTTCAACCCCCCACATAAATATTGTAACCTCTTGACCAGATATTTTTTCTTGTTGGCCCTTAACTGTTACTCTAAGATGCCATGTGTCTGAAAAGTAATTCCCAAATCATTAAGGAATCAGGTTAGGGAATGGAGTCCTCAAACACTTCCAAAATTTCTGGCCTCTGGCCACGACAAGGCTACTAAGAAAGA